>NC_056739.1:1134147254-1134197254 GCF_019279795.1 Protopterus annectens
GTCTATAAGATACACAGAGTATCATAAAATGAATCTGCAATTCAGGCTGCACAGAAACAGTGCTGACCTTTTTGTAGTTTTATAAAACAAGAAACTGAACTATACAAAATGGCTGTTTTACAGCTGCAGCATAGTTATCTATCATTTACAGTGAATAATTTTACACCTCATTTATCAACCCAGTAGAAATATACAGTTTTTAGTACTTGCATTGCATACACGGTACATACCACCAAGAAAAGAGTAGAGCCTTTCACTGTCTATGTCCGATCGAACAAAGTTAGGATGATTGATTTCCGTAATGCTGCTGCAAACCAAACAAGTTAACTGTCTGCTACTGATTGTTTCTTGCTCTTTTCCCAGCACAAAAAGCCCGGGAAGAGAGCAGGAACCAATCAGTAGTGATTCAGCCCATCCACGTCACGTACGTGACTGCTAACATGACAGTCCGAGCCCCTTCCACTTCTATGCGGTTACAATCCGCATAGACTTCTGGGCATCACACTGATGCCTTCACTCTTTAATCCAGACTACTTTTACAGCAGTCCAGATTAATAGAAACTATTTTTAATTTTTTTTTTAAACCCGGAACTCGGCGAGCATGCACAGTTTGAGTCCTGGGACTTGCGAGTCAGTCATGCTCACAACTAAGTAAGCAGCCAACTTAGAAATAATTATATTTTAGTTTTTAAAAATATTCTTTATTTTCCTTTCTTGTTTCTTGCTGGGGGGGGCTGCAGTCCTGCAGTCTGATGGGACCAGCTGCTGGGCCACCAAAATTAAGCTTTCATCTTTTGATTTAAATTCACCTCTCCTTAACCATTCCTCTGTTTGATCCTAATCAGCATGAGGTTGCTCCAAAAAATTTCTGTACTTGCAGCTATATTTATGCATTTTCCACATTTCTTACCTTCTCATCTGATCCTTCAACTTATATTCGTTCTTTTGTTATTTTTTGGCACATTCAGTTGCTGCCTGATTTTTATCTACTTCTGGTCTGACTTCCATTCCCACTTCACACTGATATTCTGCTAAACTAAGCAGAGAAGTCATCTTAGACTTATTCTCCTTGTGTTTTAAAACTTTCAGTATGTTTGCATCTTGTGAGGTCAGCAGATATGTATGTACTCTTGTGATTGCAGATCTATACATGTAATCAATTTTGAGGAACCCCATACCTCCTTCAGAATGGGGAATATATAGCCTTGGTATACACTGATTTTTATAAACCATTTGATAAGCATGAAGCATCCTTCTTGTTTTCCTGTCCAACCAGTCTAACACCTTTTGGGGCCAGTCAATCACTCCAAAAATGTAAGCTTGGACAGGAAGATCAAAGTGGTTATAGCTTGTTCTTTGTTCTTAGATGTCAACACTGTTTTAAGTATTAATTTTAGTCTTCTAAAATATTCCTAGCTAAGTTTTATTCACATTTGTTCATGTTTTATTGTTGATCCTTCATCAATTCCTAAATATTTATATACTCCCTTGTCTCAAGTTCTTTTATATCACATTCCTGTCTGAGATGTTTTCCTGGTGCTGTAGCTCTCTTGCTTTAAAGGTTGCTTTTGCACATTTATCAAGACCAAATGACATTCTTATACCATCTGAAAAAGGTTTTGACCACTTGCAGTTGTGCTTTCAGTTCCTCATCTGATGAACTATACAGTTTTAAATCATCCACAAACTGAAGATGAGAAGTCTTTGCACTTTGTTGTTTCCTGGGAGCCAAATTGTAGCCATGACCTAATCTGTTAAGCAGACAGCTTAATGGGTTAAGGGCAAGACAAAAGAGCAGCAGTAACAGAGCCACCATGAAATATTCCCCTTTGAATTTTTATCCCTGGAATAATAATTTGTCCTTTATCATGGATTAACTGCAAAGTGGTTTGCCACCGTTTTATGGTGCTGTAATGTAATCAACCAGTGTAGGTTGTATCTTATACATTTTTAAGCACTCTTTTATCCATGAATGTGGGATTCTATCAAATGTTTTTTTGTAGTCTATCCATGCCATACTTAGATTCTTCCACTTTATACAGTTCTCCATTATGACTTTATTTAAAAACAAATGATCCTTTGTTCTATATGACTTTCTTTTGTTACTCTTTTGCTGTATGTCCACAATTGAGTTTTCTTCTAAATAACTACGTATAAACTCTGTCAGCATCAATTCCAGTGTATAGTTTATATGTCGTTGGAAGACAAGTTGTTGGTCTATAGTTTTTAGGATAGCTTGCAGGTTTGGTTTTCATAGGTTCATAGATTCATACTAGGCTAACTGCCCTTATGGGCCATTTTAAACCTAGCCAATTACCATATATAAGAATCAAACCCTGTATCTTGTTTCTATGAGGTAAATAACTTAACCATTATGCCAACCTCCCCATCTACACTCTTAATTAGGAGTATTGTTTTGCCTGTTACCAGGTTAGTGTCTTTTTGGGGTGTGCATATACATAGCTCTTACTCATGGCTAAATCTTCATATAAAAATGTTAATACTTTTAGCAAGAAGTTAGGTACTGCATCTGGGCCTTGGGTTTTCCAGTTAGGAGCTTTTCTTAACTTTTCTTCAGTTTCTCTGGCTGTTACGTCATCCCATTTCATATCCTGTACATTTGAACTTATTCTTTCATCTACTTTTTCTACCTATTCAGCATCTTATGTTCCACAGGATCTTCATAGATATTTCTCCAAAATGTATCTATTTCTTCTTTTTTTTGGTGGTGTTTCAATTCTTTTTGCCTTGTTTCCCAATTCACTCTAAAACTTTTTTGGGTCATCAAATAATTGCTTATTTTGTACTTTTCCTTTATATTTATCTGCATAGTGTCTAGGTTTTTTGCCTGAGCTGATATTTTTAGTTTATTTTTAGTTTATTTGCGATATAGAACAATAGATCCTGATCTGTACTGATACTGCTCATTGCATTTATCGCGTCTATCTTTGTAAGTATTTTTGTTGATCTGTTCCCTCTTCTCTACTCTTCTAACAGTGACACTTCTTGTCTTAATTGCTTCATAGTTTTCTCTATTCAATATTTCCATGATGGCATTTGATTTCTCCCCTTCCTTTCCCTTACTGCCCTGTGTTTTTATGGTAAGGCTTTATCTGTCATTAATTTAGCTGCACAGTACATTTACTTCTGTTATATCGCATGAATTTATACAAACAATCCTGGGCAGCGAAGTAGTGCAGCAGTTAATGCTGGCTCCTCACAGCAAGAAGTTCTCTGATTTGATTCTCAGCTGGGGTGCCTTCTCTGCAGAGTCTGCATGTCCTCCTTGCATTCGTATAGGTTTCCTCCAGATACTCCAGTTTCCCCATACATTACAAAGACGTGTCTGGAACATTCTCTTTGGGCCTCCACTGAAAATAAGCTCTATCCTAGTCAGACTTTCCTCGTCAATAAATGTTAAATAAATAAATACTGTGTTCATTTGTTTTATCAAACTTCTAACTTTTGGCTTTTTATTGACTTTCTGTAGTGTGTCTCTTTCATTGATATTAATATGTCTGTCCATCTCTATTAAATCAAGCAACTCTTCTCTTAGATAATTTTCTTCTAAACTGAGGGCACTTTCTTTGTTCTCTATTTCCTGTGGGCATTTTACAGAAAGTTCCAGAGCATCTTCCTGTGCCACATTCTCTTCAGTTTCATCCCATGTTATCCGTTGCTCTTTCATATGGGAACTCACTGGCCTATCACTTTGCAACATTGACTATGTCAGAGTTGCCACAATTTCCCGTTCCTGCCCTTGCTGTGCAACTCCAACTGAACTTTTGTACTGATTTCCTGTGGAAGGCTCCAAAGTATCTTCATATGGCAACTAATCAGATGTTTCCACTCCAATGGTTTCTCCTTTATTTGGGGATCCATTGCTCTATCCTGCTGTGATGTTATCAGCGTTAGATTTTCTACACTAACTCCTTCACTTTGCAGGTAATCCATTACCTCAGTTTCTGTTTCTTTAACTTCTCCATTACTAATCCTCTTTTCTACTTTTCCTCTTTGTTTTCTTATTTTCTTATATTGTAAGATTTTCCATATCCAGATGCCTTTGCTGTATATTTGGTAACTCTCTTTTATACTGATTAGTTTTACTTTCTCCTTTGTATAAATATTGTACCATATTACATTTCTTTTTCTTTCTCATGTCCATATTTCTTCTTCAGATGTCTCCTGCTCCTCCTGTTTCTCCTTACTTGGGGGATTCATTGTTCGATCATGCTGTGATATAACTTGTGTTAGACTTTTTACACTAAATTCTTCATTTTGCAGGTATTCATAACTTCAGTTTCTATTTTTTAACTTCTACTTTAGTAATCTTCTGTTCTGCGTTCCCTCTTTGTGATCTTATTTTTTTTATGTTGTGAAATTTTCCGTATCTGGATGTCTTTACCTATATTTCTCTTCCAATATCTTTGGAGCTGATGTTTTTGTACTGATTTCTCCTATTTGGTAAATATTGCACCATATCAGTTCTCGCTTTTGTTTCCATGTCCATATTTATTTTTTATACCTTTCAAAAATCTCTAGATTTTGTTCTTTATATTTTCACACTTCCTCATTTGCTTCTTTTTCCAAATGGCTCAAGGTTTCTTGGTCTATATAATATTTTTCATTAATTAATGAACACAAATTTGCATCTGAAGCTTTTGACAGTTTTTCTTGTGCAAGTGTTTTTCTTTCCTTTAATTTCTCTCTTAATCTTTTTGTATATCTTCTGTCTGCAAATTCTGGGCTTTTTGCATAATAGTAACAATACATAATGTCTTTCTTATCCTCAATAGCCCACTCTATCATCTTTATGGCTCTTCTTTGGCCTATCAATTTTTGTGATTTTTGTGGACTGCTACTTTCTTCTACAATAGGGGCTCATCCTCCCCTTGAGCCTGGACTAGTCTCATTGAAGTAATGTTTCCATGTCTTGAGGATTCTACAGTGCAATTTTTTCCCATCCTGGCACCACTGCGCCTACCAGAATTGGGCACTTTTTATCCTGGCACTTGTGCACCCAACTATCTTTTTAAATTTTTAACCTACTTCTGTCCATAATATATGCTATATACATACAGTCTATATATCAGTATCAGCTTGGTGAGATTTTGTGAAAAACAGGGTTCAACTCATGCACATACTCACCAAGACTTGAGGATGAATTCACTTCCAGCAATACTACTCTCCTTTGTTTACTGATTTATCATCTCTCCATTCGCTTCTTATATTAAGTGCATGATAATGAGTTCGTAGACAAAATTTAGTTACTTTATCAGCTTAAAGCCTGATGTAACATACTATTGTAAGCCTTTCCCCCATGGGAATAAAAACAACATTTTTTTCAGGATCATTGTTTTGTTCATTTAAGATGCAAAGCTGTGGGGGTTACTTTTGCCCTCAGATATGCAGGCCTCTTCTAGGGTTATGTGGATTATAATTTGATTTATAGTCAGGTTGATATTTTTTGTTTTTACACAAGATTGATATGTGGAACATATTTTTAGTTGATTGTTGATTTCTGTGGAAATGTACCCACATAAGTCCTGTATAATTTGGTAGACTATCTAAATCATGATTCATTTGGTTATAGATTTAGCCTTTTTATCACTGATGGTTTAGATGTGTGGGTGATGGATCCTATTGATGGCTTGATGCAGGCTCCATTATACTGTAAGCCTTTTTCAAGAAATGCTTTTCATGAAGCCAGTAGCAGTCACCTTAAATTTTGGATGAATAATATACTTGTTTCACAGTTTTTGGGGAAATGTAGAATATGGAACATCCTGACCGATTATGGATCTCAGGCCAGTATCATGACTAATAGATTCCTTGCTGGAAGATGTTAGAAGAAACAATAAGCACATTGTGCTGAAGGCTAAGAATAAGGCAAGGCTTCTTTTAGCTTCTTTTATGCAAACATCACCAACATTTGCCCAGTCAGAATACTTTGTACAGTTAATTACTACCCACGGCATAAATACTTTCAAAATCAGAAATATGGTTCAGGGATATTGTCTAATGTTGAAAGCTGATATTCTACCACCTACTTGTGATTTCACCTTTAGAAAGGGATTACATTTAGGGCAACAACTTGCTGGGTTTCAATACCATGATAAGCCTCCTAATTCCCAGTCCCATTTTGGTCCCAAGCACTTTCACCAGTATCCTTTTGGACTGTTTATTACTATGTATGAGAAACAATGATTTTACTTAGCAAATACTCACAGGACTTACCATGTCACAGATTTTGTTACTTGTAATTTGCAGTGGCTTATTTATATGGCCATGTGCATCTCTGGAACAGTCATCTTGTCCTTATGTATTTCTCTTAATATTACAGATATAAGATATCAGAGAATATGCACTGTCAAATTTAAACATAAAGGTGTCCATCCCAATGCTAGGTTTTCATTTGTTAGCAGTGATGGAGTTAAAGTTTTCTTTCTCTAATAGATTCCTTTAAACATTGCTTGATTAAGAAGAAGCTGTTATAAATTGTTAATTTAGGTGCCCTCTCTGCTAGTGGTTAAAATGACATGCTGCAAAGTTTTTCTCAACATTTCTTGTTTGCAAAGGGGAAATGCCCATTCACCACTTCAAAATGAGGGTTCTGCCTCTGCACCTCCTGATTCTATATATACCAGCTTTAAGACTGCACCGACTCTGAGAAAGGCTATAAAAAGAATGAATGCATTCCTGAGTCGATTCAAACACAAATATGCAGACATGCATTCAGCTGTGAGCACCTGTCCTGGCTCATAGCCAAGAAAAAAAAAACGCAGGCTTTTTTATACCTTAATCATTTTTCTCATATGACCCGATTAAGTTCCCATCAGTAAGATTACATGCCTTCCATAGATACCACCTCCAGATGGGTGTACACTTGTACTTTCTTTAAATTTCAACTAATGGTATTCCATACTTGTTGCAGTAGGGCAGAAAACCTGCTTAAATTGTTTAATTTTACAGCCCCAATAAAAATCCTATAGATGTATAATGTGCAAGGATGTCTGACACAAATGGAGAGTTGCCAAGAAACTGCTTAGAAGAGGTTTTACAGAGCACAGTCCCCATGGGTAAGTTTTCTTGTTACTACAGTCACAAGGGATCATCTGAACAGAAATTCACCAAGAAGTTGTCTACATGAGATTTTACAGAGCCTAAAGTGAGAGTACTAATATAAGCAACACTCAGAAGCAATTTTATAATAAAGACTCGTAGGCACAGCTGTACTTGAATGTTCAGTAAACACTGCCAGCTGCTTGGTTTCTGCGTGTTTATGATCTGATACTGTTTTACAAGTACTTTTTAGGTTAGATGTTTCTAAACATAACAGTATACAATGTTTAGTAAACAAAACACAGGACTGGATTGAGGACAGAAAAACTCCACTCTTTATTGGCTCACACAAAAGGCTTTGCAAGGTACGCTGGGGTTAGAAAGCAAAGCAGTCAGCCCCTGACCAATGGGACTGAGTATGTTTGTCTCTCAAGTCTGGAATTAAAGCTACATTGTTGTCATACTGTGTGAGGTAGCATAATTTGAATTACCCCTCCCACTGACCCCACCAACCATCCTTTGCTGAGGCAGTCCCACTTATATAGGGACTGTCCACTTAACAGAATAAGTCACTACCTGTTCAATTACAGTCCATGCCAAATCAAGTCATCTGAACCATTTAATATTAAACACTTTCTAATCTGTTCATAAACTGAAACTTTAATAATCATATGGCTGTAAAAAATACTCCTTCCTCTTTCATAGTCAAAAGTGCATAAAAAGCACACACATCGCTACAATTATGGTTGTTTTGATACTTACCTATCATACAATGCTGTGAACATGATAGCGCATTTTGCCACAGCTCCACTACAGCTCAGGTTATTTCCATTGTAACATCAACATACATTTTATATTGAAACAGACTAACATTCCTGACAATTTTATATAGTTAAAAGAAATACTGCCTTCAACTTCTTAGTCTCCAACTATTTTTGAAAGAGGCCTATTGACAGTCTCCATAAGCCATTGTTACTCATTGGAGACATTCGTCTCAGTCTTGGCTTGAAAAATTGACATCTTCTACTACACACCAACGGTACTCTCACCCACTCCCTAACAAATACCTTCTACTTGAATAACTGTAAATCCATGAATTATGTTAAAGAAAATTAAAGATGTTCTAGATCAACTGCAGTAATGGCCCATGTGTTTGCCTCAGTGACATGGTTGAAGTTCTACATGTTAGCTAATGAGCTGAACCTGCACATATCCTGTTTGTACAGAAGGATGGGACTGGCAAAAGAGATGGCATTTAATAGTTTTCTGATCTGTAAGTCTCTGTTCTCCAAGATAGATTCAACCCCCTTCATTTAAGGCAGAGAAAGGATTATAATCTCCATAAGTCATAAGGGGAAAATAAAACATTTTAAATAATCTATACATACATCATACCAGACTGCAACAGAATGTTACAAGCTGATATCATATACTGGTCCGAGACTGTTAAGAGTTATTGTCAGGGTTATTTCAACTGATTTAATTCAACCATAGCAGTACTGCATGAATAAATAACTGCATAATCCTGTTTACTTTCAACTCATCACAGAGCCTTCTGTAATAAAGATACAAATGCTTTGAATACCCTGTCTAGGATCCTCACCAAAACAGTATCCCAAATCATAGCTGGAGGTACTTTTGCCAGTACACTCTTGTAGTCAATACTTAAGCCTACTTTCTGAACTTGCAGAAGCAAAATGATTACCCCGCATGTATGGTTTGCTTTGCATGTAGCATGGCTCTTATTTATAAGCAAACGTTTTTGATTCTTCTCATGTTTAATGTAGCAACACCGAAGTAAAAGAGTGAGTGAAAATATAGGTTAAAGGATAGTCACGCCCTAAAAGCAACCTTTCCGCATTTAGCATTACTTTCATTGCTACAAATAATCACTGTACTGCTACTTGCAAATAAAACATGTTGAAGCTGTTTCTCCCTTCTTTGGGTGACAGTTCTATGCTACTCAGTTTATGCTGAGTTTACATGAAATCTCACAATACTTGTTGTCGCTCGCTGTACTAGACAGAGGTCAAGTTTCACTGCGAGGTTTGTTGCCTGTTCAACTAATACCTTGTAATAGCATGTATCTAACATGGCTTTGCAGGTAGTAACATTAATATTAGTATGTAAGGGCAGATGTCTAGAGGCACCTGTGTTCTGATTCTGCAAAGAGTATTGGAAGTTTCACTTGAAACCTGTTAGTGAATTTGCGAAGGGACTATTGAGAAAAAAAAAAGCAAAACAATTTTTTTATGCCTCCACTTATTATAAAATGATTTCATTCCTTAGTTGGTAAACAAAGAAAAAATAAAATGAAGTCAACCATAAACAGATGAAATTTAGAAATTCAGAATTTATAGTGTTGCCTATTAAATCTGTAAGTATGAAATATTAGATAAATGCTTGGTGAGAAAAGATATGCTTTTAGCGTAGTCTTAAATGCATTCACACTACAGCTTACCATCCTGTATGAGATAAAAAATTCTGTAAGGAAGGTTTAACATAAACAAATGTTCATGCATTAAGCAAGTGTGATTTTTTTTTTTTTGCATAAGGTTAATGCCTTTCATGGTAGAACTTTAGCAATACTCAGTTAACTGTAGAATTCCACAGGGTAATCAGCGAGGAAGCCAATGACATTTTGTATGACAACTATATTGTCATTGTTTAAAATATCACTCATGTTACCATGATAATTAGTTTAGTCAAAAGTCACTTTTAATAAGAATACACATTTGTAAACCAGTAGGCCCATTGGGCACACATCCCATTTTCAGGGGCAACCTGGGAGCACTGTCTGGTAAGTGACTCGCTCAAGGTCAGACAGTAGTCCAACGAGGGTCAAGGGAAACCTTGTATGGTAGGAATTACAGCCCACATCCTTAATCCTGTGCAACAACTAGCATATTATTATGGTTGGTTATTCTGATATGGGTATTCTGTGTTGGCTTTTATAAATTTTAAGTTAGCATTGTTTTTCCTATACGTATAGTTAGTAGATTTAGGTAAGGGTAAGGGGCTTGCAAAGTGAAGCCACTGCATGGAGATGTATGGGGGGCTTGACCACCACTTGCACAAGAATCTTTAAGGAATTGTTTCGTTATCATTTTAAGTCTTTTTTCTTTTGTCTGTTATAGTGGTTTTCTATTGCTGTTTCATGTATAGTGGTTTGTGTGTTTGTTGTTTGTTTGTTTGTTTGTTTGTTTTGACATGTTTCCCAAGGAATTTGTAAAAATGCTATCTCCTCAGTCTGTTGAAATGCAGGGAACAGCCGTGCCTGTTTGGTGCAGTAGTTAATATTGCAAATAGGCCATTTGCTGTGAGTACCAAAGCAGATTCTTCAAAAATTCATAGTTAATTCTAAATGACATTTCAGAGTAGTAATAGGTTGTTGTCAGCAGCAGTTCACCAAGCATAGATGTGTTATAACAAGATTTTATTTGTCTAGTTACCATTCTGGCTAAAGCTGAGGATACTTTGGGAAAATGTATTATTCGTCCAACATGTGCATTTTAAGTCATGTTTTAAGCTTTCTGATGGAGTGAACATTGGGAGAATAATCAAAACATTAATGACTATTTACTAGCACTGTAACTGCTTGCTAGAATAAATGGTTATGCAGTGAAAGTATAATGAAGAGTTTCATCGGAATGCTAGTTTTTCAGTGGACAGCTAAAAATTCCTATAAATGTCTGCAGCGAACCACAGATGTATCCAACAAGATGATCGAGCAGTGAATTCCAAGGCAGATTGTGATGACTGCAATGGCATTATGCACATAAACATGCCACAGAACTTACACACTCAAATGTATGCTGATCACTATTAAAGTGGACAGAATATCACACTAAACCAATCACGGGCAGTGCAAACATCTCAGGTGACCATTGTCTGACAAGAAGTAGGCAAGTAGTATAAAGATGAACTACCCCTTGCTGGCAGTGTTATCTCAACAAGAGGTAATAAAGTTTGTGGTGCTGTTTGGTAATAATCAAAGCACAGCAACAATGTCAGTGCACAATCAAATACAATCCTGTAATGCATTGGTACTCGTATAAAGCACAATTTATCTTTTTTTTTTCTGTGGCTGCTGTAGGCACTCTGATACTCTACTAAATATCAGATGAAATACTTGATGAAAAAACGATATGTTTTAAGTTTAGTCTTGAAGGCATTCATACTATAACTTGGTCTGCCTGTGTCTGTGGCTCTTTAGTCAATATCTGTTGAATTTGGATAAGCATTGAATAACTAGTGGTATATAAACTGCTGGCAATCAGTCAACATTTTCATCCATGTAACATATTTGAAGATTTTCATCTGAATTCTGACAACACACACAGCTACACAGACAAGCGCTTGAAGACACACACACACACACACACACACACACGCACAGAAGCCATCGTGATGACAGCTTAAGCAAAATATTTTTTAACATCACAAGCTTAATTTGGGCACTAAATTGGTGACAAAAGCCCATACTCTGTGTATTTAGACATGTCTTTAGTAGATGTATTAATGTTGTTCTAACGCATGTCCTCATTTCCTGTGTTTAAGACATTTTTTACCACCAATGCTGCCAGAAACCCTGTTGCAGTTGCACATTTTGCACATTACACCAGGCCCCTCACAGCATTTCTTTAAAAGAAAACCTCATTGGTTGTTGACCTGTGCACTATTATCTGTTTGACTTCCCTAGTAATAAACTTCTTATGTTGTGTTAATCCTAATTCGAATGAATGTCATTCTAAAACTAATAGAGTTTGGTGTTTTGGGGATACTGTCATACCTAATAGAATTCTTATATAGTCCTGAGAGCTTACATACTGTGTCTCTCTCATGAGATGCTATTCTAAAAGGCCTTAGAGTTTGTGGTGCAGTTGTTTGTACAAAGGCTGCAGCATCTTTTCAATTCAGATATAGTAGGCAATGGTAAGCCATGCTTTTACCTTTCACATCCATGGTGAGTATATCACAATGCATTCATTTGGTAAAACATGATGTCTTGTGTGGACTGTATGAAACATATCTGCACTGAGTGAAACTTGTGTGGACTGTGTGAAACATATCTGTACTGAGTGAAACTTGTGTGGACTGTGTGAAACATATCTGCACTGAGTGAAACTTGTGTGCACTGTGTGAGTGGTAGGGTGTTTACAGATTTGAGGTATTTGCAGGATTGTCAGTTTCTGGTATGTTGAGTTTCAGAGGTTCATTGCAATTATTGCTCCAGTCAAAGTTCCAGTTGTTGAGCTTTTGATAGTAAACTAATCCTACCATCCCTTGCACATGCCAGTTTTGCAAGTGATTAATAAAAGGGAGTGCAAAAGGCTGGCTTCAATATTTAAATTATTTTACTGGTGTTTTTGTTGCTCACATTGCTTAAGGAATAAAGTTTGCTAATTAGTAAAATATAGATTCAGAACTGTATATAGTAAACTCTCAGTTAACCAGAACTCAAGCAATCAGCACTCTCAAGCAACCAGCAAAAAATATTGAAGAAATACAATACAATTTTCATATGTTGCACTTTCTGTCCCCCCATCCCCCACTTCCTGCAGAAACATACCTTACAGTTTTAGAGTTTTAAAAAGGAAGATAAGAATAAATTCCCTCTCTCCTCAACCTGAAAACAAGTCAAACCAAACAAATAGTATAGGATACAGTATTAGTCAGGCCTGTTTTTAATAGTAACTCTCAAGCAACCAGAAACTACAGTTATCCGGCATATTCCAGTCCCCGTGGGTGCCAGTTAACTGAGAGTTTACTGTATTATAGCATTATTTTATTTTAATATATCATAAAAAATATTGTAATTTACATATGGCACATACCTTAACAACACCAATGCAAAAACATTGATCTAAACAGTGAAATATAATGCAAGTTTATTTATTTATTGCATTTGATTACTGGGAAAGACTTACTGGGCAATACAACACCTTTCCAGCAGAGGCCTAGGGAGAAACGCTCCAAATGACATAAAACAGTAGAAATATATATGCATAACATACATACGGTATACAGTACATTGATGACACGCAACTCTGTTAAGGGAAAGGGAGTACAATATAATCAACATTTACATACAATATGCAGGCTTACATTGGTGTTACAATATACAGAGTTACGCTTTCATTACATTATACAATTAACAGTGATGTATAACTATGTGCAGAATTCACATTTTGAGTCACAAAATCAGCTGTTAAGTATATTTTGTAATAGCACAGCAAGAGAGATATGGATAATTGCAATTGTAACTAACAATATGTAAAAAACGGTTACAGGGATACTCAGTTGTTAAAAATAGTGGAATCAACACAAGAAATAATACCAAGGAGTAAACAATGGCCCAAGTGGTCATAAAAAACAAACGTTGTTAAACAAAAAAAAACACTATAATCTATTTAATTTATTTTGTGAGTTTACAATTGTGTTTGAGTGAGAGAGAGAGAGAGCACGGGCAACAGATTTTAGTCCATAGGAAAAAAATAGGAGGAGGTATGGTATAAGCAATCTTTAGTAAGGAAGTAACTATTTTTTTTTTTTTGTTTGTTTGTTTTGTTTTGTCTTTTTCAATCTGTGGGGAGAGGGATGAAATTCCACCTTTTGGTGATATAGTTGTAATATAGTGAGTCTCCTGCTGAGTATTTTGATTTCAGTACTAGTAGTTGGCATTTGTTTGTGGAGTGCAGAATACTGTTAGTGGAGCAGTATGTGATAACACCATTTAGAAATGGACAATGTTCTGGTTTGTTAATGAGACTGTGAGTAGTCAGTAGTTGTGAGAAGGTCAGGTAATGTAGTAGTTCTTGACAGCTTAACCGTTTCAGGGCTGGGCAATGGTGTGTCCTCTGAGATAAATAAATTATTACTGAATATCTAAAGATATATTATATTTGTACTTTACTCCTGGCCATGTATATGAAATTCGCAATATTGTTATAACATTGTTGTAATTGACCTTTCTATGTAAATTGCAGGTTTGTGATAATGAAAGAGGCATAAAGGAGTCCTGGGGGGGTAGTTTAATGGTTAAACTCACAGATGCAAGGTACAGGGCTTAATTCTGGGCTCCTGTTATTGGCAAGGCTTGTAATAGACTGCAGATCTGATAGCCTAGCATTTATCTTTGAGTCTATGAAAAAAAATTTTTTCTAGCATTATCAGTCGGCAATTATTTGATCCTATAGCTGAGCTTTTGATGTTTTTTTTTTTTTTTGACTGCCTGTTTTATATGAAGGTAGAATTTCATGTTTTCATCTATAATTATACCTAAAATGTTAGTGTATGTAATAAGTTCAATTTTTGTACTGATAGATGAAGTTACATTGAAAAGTACTTTTTTTTGCAGCCAATTGTTTTGGAGGGAATAAAATTAATTTTCTTTTTTTATGGTTTAGAAGTAATAGAGAGACAGAGACAGAGAGTTGTTATGTCTTTCGGCTTTTCCCGGTTAGGCGTTGCCACAGCAGAACTCCGGTCCGCTAATGATTGGCAGTAGATTTTTACGTGCTGAGTTGCCAGCCCTGATGCATAACCTTCAAAAAAGGTACACCCATTCACGCATGTCTCCACACAGAAGACGGTCTAGCTGAGAACTGAACAGGACAACGTCTTACTGTGAGGCAAGAACGCTACCGTAGCACCACCACCGCAGAGAGAGAGAGAGTAGTTGTTTCTTATACTACAGAGACAGAGAGTAGTTGTTTCTTATTCAGTAATTTAATAAAGAGGATAGTGTATAGAGGTTCATACCTTATTACAGCAAAGTAGTCTGTTCTAGGTGAGATTTCATACTCCAAAATGTGTTTGTAACAAATAAGACAAGTGTATCCCGTTTGTGTATGGATGACTGTGCTCTGCTCTTTGTCTTTTGATAGTGGAAAAATGCAGCATTCAGTTTTCAAAAGTATGAGCGTTCTGGGGATCAAACTGATTATATATTGACCTATTTTTCATTACTTAGCATCAGACCTCAAGCAAACCTCAAATTGGGTATCATCTGCATCTGAATTAAAAGAAACAAAACCATCTTAAGAAAGACTCAGCTTTTTATGGCCTGACATCACTAAGCAGGCATAGTAAATGCATTTGCATGCTTACAGTAAAATAGATGGCCAGGAGGATAGTACAAGGATAATATATTCATAGACATTTGGTAACAACAAGCTTAGGAAGATTACGGGTTTCATGGATGTGGAAGTTCTTATTGCTTTTAACATTATCACACCCCATATGTTCTGTCAAACCTATGGGTGTGCCTCTGTATATATATATATATATATATATATATATATATATATATATATATATATATGATTCTAATGTGATTGATCACATTGTCACTATGTTGAACACAAAATATCTCACAAAACATAGCAATCACATTATCAAACACTCAAAACACCAAATTTAATATAAATAGCAAAAAGAAAGACATTTCCTTTTACGATCTTTGCACTAAAACCCTCCATAAATCTAAGTGTCTAACTTGTCTGAATAGCGGTAATGTTACGGAAAGGGATTTTTAAGGTAAGATGTATTGTTAGGGATAGATGCAGGGCAGGGTTAGGGTTATGGTCAGCATGTCCGTTTTCAACAGGGTTTCCTTTAAGTTGTAGTTGCATGGTGCTCAAGTTTGCCATTTAGCTTAATGCCATGGTCCTGCCATCATTTATTTGTACACATTAGGACATCATGTATAATCAGCTAGAGAATTTATGATAGCTCTGAGGTTACAGTTATGCACAAATGCTGTCAGCCATATGTCCTTGCCATTGGTCTTGACATAAGATAAGTAAATGCAGAAGACAAGTGGCCCAATGACCAATCGCTTAGGGACACTGCTATTAATAGCCTTTTACAAGAAAGTGTGCCTCCTACACTAATAGATTGCATTCTGTCAGTGAGCCAGCTCATTGTGCAGTGGGTTACACAAGATTTTAATTTAGTTTAATTATAATGCCAGAATTTCCACGGTGGTGCAGCAGTTAGTGTTGCCACCTCACAGCAAGAGGTTCTCTGGTTCGATCCTCGGCTGGGGTGCCTTCTGTGTGAAGTCTGCATGTCCTCCCTGTGGTCGCATGGGTTTCCTCTGGGTGTTCCGGTTTCCTCCCAAATCCCAAAGACATGCTGTAGGTGGATTGGATACACTAAATTGGCCCTAGGTGTGAGTGCATGCATGTGTGTGCCTTCTGTGGAAGATTGGGCGCAAGGCTGGCAACTCAACACTGTAAAACTCCACTGCCAATCATGAGCGGACGGTGATCCACTGTGGTGACCCCTCACCAGGAAAAGCCGAAAGAAGAAGAAGATAATGCCAGAATGTGGGATGGAATCAAAGGTCATCGCCAGGATGAGGTAAGCAGTGTGACCTATCTGCCAACATCCAAGGCATCAGTGACTTCTTCAAACAAGTCCTCTAAGTTTAGGAGGCAGGATCTACCTTTACCAAATCCAAGCTGGCTTGGGTCAAGGGATTCCAAAGTGATGATCTCCTTGTTAATAAATTCTATAATGATGCTCCCCACTGTCTTGCAGATAAGTTTGGGTAGGCTCAATAAATTCTATAATGATGCTCTCCACCACCTTACAGATAAGGTTGGTTAGGTTTATATATCTACAGATTCAAGGGTAAATGGTGGATCTTCCCTTGTAAAGTGGGGTGACTATAGCAGCTCTCCACACCTCAGGCAAACATCCAGTGGAAAGGATGAGATTAAATATGTTTAGTAGCAAGTCTATAGGGTGGTGCTTGGTACTGACAAGAAGGCAGCCTGGTAGATTGCCTGACCAAATGGAGATAGTGTTCTTGGCATTGGAATGTGCTCTCAGGATCTACTCTGAGGTGATCTGTCAGGCATATAGATATGCTAATAAACAGGGGAAATAGGCAGATATATCAACTAATGTGCTGGCTATGTCCTTTGAGGGTGAGTATGTGTTGTTGTTGTCCTTTATATAGGTGACTGTTTTCAGTTCATACATACTCACCTTTGGAAGATTTGTTTAATTTATTTATTTGCTTTTGTTAACTAGAGAACCCAAATGGTTTACATTGTCCATTTTCATTAGTGGCTGCCCAGTGCAGAAAGTTCCAGAATTAGTAGCTGTACAATGTAACAACAGTTAGACAGACTGAAGAAAGTACAGTGTACAAAAACAATGGAATTCATTAAAACTGAATAACCAGGAACTATGATACAAAGATATAAAATGCGGCAAGATCAGAGAAGCACCATTGGTACACATTGCAGAACACCAGCAGAGCAGGAAATTATCAGTATAGCTGTAGCAACATTACTGAGGAGTAGATAGTATCAGAAATATGAGAGCTAAAATCACATAATATGCATCTCTGTTCACAATAAGAAGTGGACTGATAGGAAAAAAATAATGTATATATTTTTCTTCTATGTTTTTGGTTTAACTTTTAAGTTCACTTTCATAGGTTGGTGTTTACAGGTTCATAGCTAATTACTAAGATAGCTGCCCCTGTGGGACATTTTAAGCCTCACCAACTTCCTTCCCAACAATAAGAATCAAGCACTGTATCTTGTGTCTGTCAGGCAAACATCTTAAATATTATGCCAACCAACAATCTCTTTAGTCTTTTGTTTTTTCTTACTGACAATAAGTTTTTTCCTTTTACTGTTTAGTTTGTTTATATTAAGATTCCGCCATGGGAGTTTATTCCCGAACTTAGCAATGTGTTTGTGCCTGATAGAGAAAAATTCCTAAATACAAGAATTAAGGTGAGAACAGAATCTGTGTATGCAGCAATGTGCGAGGTGGAGTAATCGAAGGGAGGGGAGGAGTTAAGTTTCATAGGATAATTGCGTTTGTATCAT
Organism: Protopterus annectens; assembly: GCF_019279795.1. Lineage (NCBI taxonomy): Eukaryota > Metazoa > Chordata > Ceratodontiformes > Protopteridae > Protopterus > Protopterus annectens. The sequence goes on from NC_056739.1 coordinate 1,134,165,176, forward strand.
ATTATCATACGATGTAAATAGCGAATGCCACTTTATCGTACCTATAATATCGAAACAGCAAAATATCGAACAAACAGAACAGCAAATTTTTTCCCAGGGAAAAAATTTGCTGCTACTTAAAAAAAAAAATAAATAAACCTGAACACAAATTTAAGTGGGGGGTTTTGCCCCCCCACACCCCCGTACTTAAATATACCAACTCCGAGACTGCACCAAAGTGGAGGAAATGGCAAAGTCCCGAAGATGGCTCAACAAATTTTTTCCCTGGGAAAAAATTAGATGTTCCGAGACTTTGCTATTTTGCCATTTCGACAGTATCAGATCAACTAAATAGCATTCGTTATTTAGTCCATTCGATAGCGTCATATAGACCCAGATCATTAGTTAGCTGCAGTAGCTGTACCCTTGAATAATCTCTTAAATCCGAAAGGTTTAATGGTTGATCAGGTTTAACCCTCAGAGTGAATGTTATTGAGTGGTTGTCAGATTTAACTAGTGATGGGGTAACTACAGTAGCAGATCATTGTGGGATTACATTGGTAAGAGCCAATATTTTGAGCCCCTAGATGGGAAATGAACTAGTTGGTCTAAAGAGCTATTATTTTTGAATTTTAGGAAGTACTGTGCATACTTGTTGTGACGCCCATACACTGGCCCAGTAATCAAGGAGCTTCAATCCTCACCACTAGCACCAGTGAGGGGTGTGCACATTCAAAAGGATAATAAGTGCACACACAGTAAAGTACTATTTCCCTTAAGCGCACACAGCGATCACAGTCAGTCTGGGGCTGGTTTCTCCCTTTCTCTCCAGATCCCCAATAAGACTCCCCACTGGCACAGCTATAGGATCCAGATCTCAGCCTAGTGGTCAAGCTAAAACCTCCAGCACTATCTCTGTCCAATCAGTGCTTCATGTCCATGCCCAATTAGCTGACATACACACACACACACACACACACACACACACACACACACACACTCTGAGATATGAATTCTATACAAACACACAGACACTCCTGGGGAAGGCTGGCCCAGCTATGCCCCCCTCTCTCCAGATTATATGGTAAAAATCACTGCCACCAACCACTATTTATCAGCTACTAATAAGGCTCTTACCAAAGGGTGTCCAATTCTACTGTGCAATATTACTGTTATTCAAATAGTAAGTGTGACTGAGCAGCAAGACTATTGGAGTGGCTTGGACAGTATCACTAAATACATGCAAGTACTCTACAGCTTAAATTATCTCTGCACAAAACAGACACAATTGAAAGGTTTAAAAATATTTAATAAATAATAAAAACACAAGAAAATACTTATTACTTCAACACAATGACATTACAGAGTTCAGAAATGACAGGAAAATGCTTTAAACCAATACCATAGGATAGTCTGACATAAATATAGAAAACAGCTAGACTAATCGGGCTATATTATATCTATCTCTAAGAGAAATACTAGGTTTTAAATAAACTACTTACATACAGAATAAGCAAGTGCTGGTGAGTTGATGTGTTCAGGTTCAGACAAAATCTAAAATGCCAAATCTTTCTCTCTGAGATAGTTTTAAATTGATATACACATTACTGCTGAGTCATTTCACATTACATAATTTTTGACACCTCTGCTAAAGTTTCCCAGGCTCACAGAACTCAAAATTTAACATTTGTTTGTAATCATGCACCTACCAAGAAACAACAGTAATAAAGTATACTTTATATGTAAAACCTAGTGATTAACTTCTGTCCTAAGACAATAGAAAGAATTTCTTAGTCCATACATCCTGTCTCCAAGCTTGAGATCAGTCACAAAAATGCTTCACTTATCAGCTTTCTTCCAGCAGGGTGCACTGTGTATATATTTTTGAAGCTCAGAGCATATAACACAGTTTTCTTACATTTAGTTTTCTTACATTTGTAAAAACACACCTGTGGATCATGTTAATATTTACAATGACATAGAATTATCTACAAACTTTTATCTAGCTAGGTTGGCAGCCTTCACATACCCCCCCCCACCCAGAAAACTCAAGATAGTTTTTCAAGTGTCCCTTGTGAAATGTTGCTTGAGACCATCAGGTCATTCTGAGTATACCTTACACCATTCCCTTTCTTGAGATCCCATCTGTGTTGCCGCTGCTAACTCCTCTGCGGTGCTGTACTGACATATCATATGCTTGCAACTCTAGGCTCCATTTTAGAAACTTGGCATTTTGCTGGCTGGCTTGGTGTAACCATGTTAGGGGATTGTGATCTGTAACTGCAGTGAATTTTCTTCCCTACAGATAAGACTGACGTTTCTGCAGTGCCCACACTATGGCTAGACTTTCCTTTTCTACAGCTGCATAGCATTCCTCCCTGCATTGAAGCCTACAACTGAGATAAACCACTGGGTGCTCTTCTCCCTCTGAAGAAATCTGGCGAAGTACAGCCCCACCCCATGGTTTGAAGCATCCACCTGCACAACAAAGTCTTTACTGTAATCTGGACTGGCTGACACAGGGGGTCCTCCCAAAGCTTCTTTAAGCTTCTGGAATGCCTGCTCACATGCTGGGGTCCACACTACCTTATCTGGCCTGTTTTTCCTTGTCAGGTCTGTGACGGCAGCAGCTATGGTACTATAACTGGGGACAAACTTTCTGTAGTACCCTGCTGTCCCTAAGAATGCCCTCACCTACATTTTGTTAACAGGTACAGGCCATGCCTGAATTGCTTCAATTTTGGCAAGTTCTGGCCTGAAATTACCACTCCCCACTCTATGTGCCAGGTTGGAGTTCTCTGCCTTACCCACCTGACATTTGCTCAACTTAATGGTCAACCCTGCTCTCTGTAGTCTGCCCAACACCTCCCTGACATGTTGAAGGTGCTCTTGCCAGGAATGGCTGTAGATGGTAATATCATCTAGGTAGGCAAGGGCAAACCCTCCTGCCCCTCCTAGGATATTATCTACCAGCCTCTGGAAAGTGGCTGGGGCATTTTTCATCCCAAAGGGCATCTTTGTGAACTCATGCAAGCCAAAAGGAGTCACAAAGACTGACCTCTCTCTAGCACTGGGAGTCAAGGACATCTGCCAGTAACCCTTGGTAAGATCAGTGGTGGCAAGATACTTAGCTCCACCCAGTTGCTCTAAGGCTTCATCTGTCCTAGGCATGATGTAAGTATCTGACTCAGTGTGAGTATTTAATTTCCTGTAGTCCACACATCACCTGGTGCTGCCATCCTTCTTTGGCACCAACACCACTGGGGAGGTCCAGGTACTGTTGGACTCCTGAATTACCCCTAGTTCCAACATTTCTTGTATTTCCTCCCTCAGAGTCTATTTGACTCTCTCAGGCACCCTGTAAGAGGCCTGCCTAATAGGCCTTTAGGGTCCTGTATCCACCTGGTGCTGCATCAGGTGGCTGCTCCCTGGCTTCCCTGTGAACATGTCCCGAAACTCCAGAAACACTGCCCAGATTTCTCGAACCTGTGTAGGAGACAGCTGCTGGGACATTGTTACCCCTTCCACTGAGGTGTCAGTCCAAGCCTCACTGAGGAGATCAGTTACCAGATCTTCCTCAGACTCCTCCAGCAATCCACTGAAAATACTCAACACAAGGGCCCTTCCTATCATGGTAAGGTTTCATCATGTTAACATGGTACAATTTGTGCCCCTGCTTCCTGCCTAGCAGTTCTACCATGTAGTTAACATCACTGACCTTCCTTACCACCTTGTAGGGTCCATCCCAAGCTTCATGCAGCTTGTTGTGTCTGACAGGAATGAGAACCATTACCTGCTGCCCTACAGCATACTCTCTAGCTCAAGCATTCCTGTCATACCACACCTTTTTCCTCTGTTGGGCTTCTGCCAGGTTCACCTGAGCCAAGTCCATGAGTTCCCTGAGCTTTGTCCTGATGTTTAGGGCATATGCCACAACAGATTCTTTGTGAGATTCACACTCACTCTCCCATTCATCTCGAATTAAATCTAGAGGTCTTCTCACCCTATGCCCATACAACTCAAAGGATGAACAACCTGTGGATTCCTGGGGAACCCCTCTGTAAGCAAACAACAGAGGGGGCAAATATTTGTCCCACTCCCTCTTAAACTGCTCTGCAAATGCCCATATCATGGACATGATTGTAGAGTTTAACCTCTCACCAAGACCATTAGTCTGGGAATGGTAGGAGGGGTGGTCTTCAGGTGCTTCACCCCACAGTACTTCTACAGATAAACCAGCAGGTCTGACATGAAATTGGCACCTCTGTCAGTCAGTAATTCTTTTGGGAAACCTACGCTGCTGAAAATGTCCAACAATGCATTTGCCACCTTTTCCGCCTCAATGGAGGACAAAGTCACTGCCTCAAGGTATCTTGTAGCATAATTTACTACCAGTGGGATATACTTTTTCCTGTGGAACTTGGGGTACGCAGAGACCCCACAATATCCATAGCTACCCTCCGAAATGGCTCTTCAATCACAGGCAAAGGCATCAAAGGTGCTCTCACCCTGTCTCCTGCCTTGCCTACCTTTTGGCACTACTTACAGGACCTTCAGTACCCTGTTATATCTCTGGAAATTCCAGGCCAATAGAAGTTCTGCACAGTATTTCTCTTTGTATGTTTTATGCCCATATAGCCTGCAAAGGAAATATCATGGGCTATGGCTAGAAGTGCCAGATGGTAGGCTCTAGGCACTACCAACTGCTGAATCCTCTCACCTTCTAGCCCTCCCTCAGGGGTCCACTCTCTTTACAGTAACCCTTTGTCCCAGTATACAGATTCCCCCTTCCCTTTAGAATCAGGTGCCTCACTAGCTACCTGCCTCAGGCCCTGTAATGTAGGGTCTGAGATCTGAGCCTGTCTCAACTCTCTCTTTGTAACCCTTCCCAGCTCCCCTTCCACAGGAAGTCTGGCATCCTTACAGTGATGCCTCACTGTTAGCCTGAGTACTACTACTCACCTCTGCCGTTGCAGTCACTCTGTCCAAGGGGTCATCAGTACCCACAAGCAGCTGTGGCTCACCTCCAGTCTCACTGTTACAGAGTACCTCACTCCCTGAAGTAACCACCTCACCAGTCCTGACTGCAAGCATGCTGTCCGACTGGGTCTCCCCCAGGCTACCAGACCCACATGCTTGTCTCCAAGCCTGAATGCATGTAACTACATGTGTACATGGTACTGCATTATCAAAATCATTCCCTATCAGGATATATGCAGGGATATTCTCAAACACACCTACTTGCTGGCTTACTTTTCTACCCTCCCAATCAAGGTGAACCCTAGCCAAAGGTATTTGGAATGGGGTCCCTCCTAAAGCTCTGACTGGAGTAGACTGCCCAGGCAAGTAGTGATCCCCTGTAACCATTGCAGGCTTTACAATGGTTATGGCAGAGGCTGTGTCTCTCTTAGCAATGACTTCTTTGCCATTCACTATGATAGGATATAACCTCTGGTGGTAATTTGGTACCCTTGTTGTCTCAAGACAACCTACTATTGGCATTTTGTCTTTCCCACTTACCAGATCCCTCACTTTTGTTCTATACCTTGCCTCTGTGGACATCTATATGCCACATGGCCCCACTGGTTGCATTCAAAACATTTAACCCTAGGTACTGGATGTGTACCTGGACTAGTGGCTTCCCCTTCTACTGGCAGATTCTGTTGGGGCAGTCTGGGCTGCCCACCATGGGTTCCTTTAGACCCATGAGCAGCACTGGGTGTCCCTTTCCTGTGCAGTGATACCCTGCTTGCTAGGTATAGGTCTCCCTTCTTCCCCAACTAATCTGAAGTAGCACATCGTCTATCAGCTAACCAGATCCTCATGTCCTCAGGCAAAGTGCTAAGGGCTTGTTCCCTCACCAAAAGGACAGCCCTTCAAAAGTGGTGACCTGACATCTACTCACTCACCTATGAAAATAAGTGCTTAGTTCAGCAACATATTCACATACACTTTCATCTGCCTTGCGTTTATCCTCACAAAACATTTTCCTAAATGCTTCAGGTGTTAGCTTAAACAATTCTAGCAAACAATTCTTAACAGCATTATAATAAAAACATTCATGATCAGAAAGTTTAGACAGCACAGTTACAGCTTTACCATGGAGTAAGGGGGGCAGGACTGTATCCAGAGCCTTTGTTCAACATCGTACAGTTTACATACCCTCTCAAATATATGAATGACGCTATCAAAGTTATCCCCCCTCTGTAAACTGTGGAAGAAATGTACTGACCTTTTGTGCTTCTGGGGTCCAGTAACTCCCTTCCCCATGACCTCCAGACTCTGGCGAAGACTCAGCATCTCCTTCTCATGCTGCCTGTCTCTTCTTCTCCTCAGCTTCCAGGCATAGCAGTTTCTCATTCTCTTCAGCCTGTAGACGTCTCAGTTTCTCAACTGCTTCTGTTTCCAAACACTTGGCCTCCAACTCAAGTCTCTTTAGCTTCAGATGGCTTTTTAAGTCCTCTGCATTCTATCTAGCACTAAGAGAAATATTAAGTTCTAAATAAACTACTTACATACAGAACAAGCAAGCAAGTGCTGGTGAGTTGATGTGTTCAGGTTCAGACAAAATCCAAAATGCCAAATCTTTCTCTCTGAAATAGTCTTAAATTGATATACACATTACTGCTCAGTCATTTCACATTACATAAATTTTGACACATTTGCTGAAGTTTCCCTGGCTCACAGAACTCAAAATTTAACATTTATTTGTAATCTTGCACCTGCCAGCAAACCACAGCAATAAAGGACACTTTACAAATAAAACCTAGTGATTAACTCTTGTCCTAAGACAATAGAATAAATTTCGTAGTCCAGACATCCTGTCTCCAAGCTTGAGATCAAATAGTCACAAAAATGCTTCACTTATCAGCTTTTTTCCAGCAGCATGCACTGTGGCTACATTTTTGAAGCTCAGAACATATAACACAGTTTTCTTACATTTAGTTTTCTTACATTTGTAAAAACACAAGTGTGGATCATATTAATATTTACAATGACATAGAATTATTTACAAAATTCTAACTAGCTAGGCTGGCAGCCTTCACACTTGTTGTGGTAGTTTAGATTACCCATTTAGTGGAAAGATAGCTGAACTTTCCTAGGAGTATATTATTTGGTTACATAGGGACTTGGGTTTATTTAGCTGTGCCTTGTGGGTTATGGGTGACATAGAGGGGGGGTGGTAGTTGGCTGTTATATGGTAAGTAGGATACGACAAAGCCTAAGGTAATGGTCTTGCCTTATGAGTCTTGATGTGATTTGGCTTCTTAGGAATACAGACACACTGCCACCAACAATACAGTCATTTCCTTGGTGGGTCTGACTGACCTTTAACCCTGAAACCATGTTGATGCAGATATCTGTATTTTCAAGAGTCAAGAAGAAATGTAAAGAATGCAGTTTCTTATTTGGGTTTCTATCATTGAGCAGCACTGCATTCATATGTCCTGATTTTGTTGGACTATGTCAATCGTTTGAGGAGACTACTTTCCTAAAAAAAACACTATGGAGGTTGAGAAACTTTTGACCAATATACAAAAGCCATGATGGCAGAGGTACAGGCCATTCCAAGCAAAGCAGGTAGGGCTGGCAATTATCTCATCGCAGGCTGATATATATTAGATCCTCTTTAGTATGTGTTTTGAGACATGAATGTTGAGAAATTCACCTCAAGAGTGGGTCACCTGGATCCACTCCTTTTTGGTACCTTTTTCTGAAATGTCTTAACTGATTTCATGGTCTGGTCTCATCAAATATGCAGGTGACTGCAAACATGGAAGCATTGTTTTTAACCCCCCCCCCCCCCAGACACCACCTGCCTACAAATGATAATTATCATTATGCACAAATGGTACATAGGAATGACCTTGTTTTCAATGTGAAAAAATGCAACATTCTGGCCTTTAGCAAACTTCCCCCACCAGCTTTTTATACTATTTTGGGCAGCAACTAAAAATTTACAAAATATTAAAAGATCTCAGAATCCTTGTAGACACTGATTGCTCATGTGGTACCCATATATCTGCTACCATTCACAAAATATATAGTGTAGTCCACCTGATCCTCCTTGGGGATTAGAGTCATGCCAGAAAGGAGTTCATATTGGATTAATTATAGAACTCTATACCTTGTTCTGTAATTTACTCATAAAAGAACTGGTGCATTTAAAGAATGTATAAAAATTCCTCACAAGGACACTTGAAGGGCTTTAAGGGTTTTCTCATAGCTAAAGATTACAGTAACTTTCTCTGTCTGGAATTTATCTTCTCACCCTATTAAAGGAGACCTGGAGCGGCTATGCAGACTTGTACTGCAGTTAAGGGAATAACTACTGTATTTCACTGTTTGTCGTACTTTTTTTTTTTTGTCTGTTTAAATATTTATTTATTTTCACTTCATTCATTTCTGATGTAGTTAAGCCTGCCATGCACAGCTGCCTCTTTGCAGGGGTGACCTAGAAGCCCTTTCTTGCTCAGAATCTTACAGTCTGTTATATTGAGAGTTAAGGATTCAGAATCAGAACTACCTCTCAACTGTACAAAGTTTTGCAGAATGTCCAGATTGTCGCCTCAAAACTTTGGTCTATTCCTCATATAATTTATGTTTTTATGCAAATCAGTTGGATGATCTGAGGAATGAAATTACTAAATAATGACATACACTTGAGTTTCAAACTTCATATCCTTTAGAAAAATGCATTTTAACACAAACCATGTTATTTTAGCTATTTTCTAAGTTTGTAAGAGCACTGTTTAAAATATGTCCCTATTTTTGGGCCTTTGTCCCCCATAATGTAAAGCTTTGTCCAGATTTCTTGAGCTAAGAGGTTGAGAGGTATGCAGGAAGCAAAATGTTTACACACCTTTATTACTGCATGCCATATTATACAAATATATGCTAAAAGCTTTTGTTATTGCATATGTTATGTTATGCAAACAGATGAATTTATAATAACCTACCTAACATATTTCCCTTATTGATCACCTGTTTTGTTAGCCTTACCTTATTTTTTTCCTCACAAGGACATCCACTCTCAAATAGAATTGATCTAAACATAACACATTTGCTGCTGCAGAAGCACACTTCGTTATAATAAATCAGCAATACTGCACTTGAGTGCTTTTATAATGGTACCATCACAGTCCTAGTACAGTGCCAGCCATGTGACGTTCTTAGTACAGCTCTCTGCACTCATTTAGTCTGTATGCTTTCTATGCCTGAAGATGAGTGCATTGTAATCAGATCTGCTCTTAAACGCCTTTTGCATCTCAATGCCTTTTTTTCACATACTTAGGTACTTACTCCCTTGATGTGCACAGGCCATCAAAAAACTTCATGAGTCAGAGCACGTAATTCAGAAGGTAACTATGAAATGCTGATGATGTCCTTTGAATGTAATGCTGGTTTCATGCCACCTTTGTTCAGTGCTCCTAAAAGCCATAAGGAAAGGTGGCACTTTATAGAAAAGCAGAACACTGCTCAGGTTGCTGTGGTAGCAATTTCTAAGAGGTGATTTATTTGTTTTCTTAACTGTGTGTGACAAACAGATGCTCCACGAATGGTAATATGTGCAACTTTCACTGCCTGCACCTTGCTGATAAGCCGAGAATAAGATAAGGAAAAAATAAGGACATATTGAGGACAGATTACTTTTACTTCCCACACAAATAAAGTGAGGAAAAAATCAAAGAACCAAAATGAAACACAACTTCTTATAAGAGTTATTTCAATATATGGCTGTGTTTAATCCTAAGCAGAATGATCAGTTTTAGGCTATGGCCCCTATCATCCAGCCTAAATTAAAATTTGCTTGTAAAGGAATGCAGTGTTCCGATTTATGTATGTGAAATTCTCTTTGCATTGTTTTAAAGGCCTTAAAGCAAAATATTTCCTTTTAGAAAACTATTTTCAGTTTTCTTGAAATACTGCTTGTTAGTATTTTCTTCTAAAGTATTTTAGATGTGACAAATGTTCATAGGTTCATAGGTATATACTAGGTAACAACCACTAGGGCCTTTATACACCTAGCCACACAATCCAACCCAGTTGCATCCCCTTTAACATGTGCATCTTAAATGGGGGGTATGTTTGTTAGGAGGGGGATATGCTAGTTAGGAGGTTGCTAAAAATGTATCTGGGGTGGTATGTTATTTAGGGAATGTTTACTGTCAGCCTCATACCTCTCAACCTGGAAACGTCAAAAATCTGGACAAGGCCCATGAAAAATAGGTACAAATCTGTACGCTGATTAACATCTAATTTGCATACATAATTATGTAACCCCACCCACTCCAATGGAATTATGGGATGCCAACTTTCGAACGCAAATTGAAGAACAGACAACCAAAACATGGCACCAGAGTCCCCCTGCAGCCATTCCAGTGTCCTGTTACCTGGCTATTTTGCCCCATTTACCATAAACACTAATGTATGCATACTGCTTTACTTCTACAATGATTTCAATTTTATTTTTACATTTTACAGCACAACAATGCAGAAACACTAAAAGACATCATCTCTTAAACAAAGCAATACTGTCTCACAATGAAAATAGGCTTGACATTAAACTTTGCCCTTGAAACTCACATTCATTGAAACAGCATTGAAACCCACACCACATCCAAAGAAAATGCATCTGGCCAGTGGTGGATAAAGATTACTTTTGGGCTGTTTTCAAATCATTGGCCCCTTGCACACAAAACAAGAAACATACATGTGTCCCTTTCTTTATACACCTTCCTGACTTTATTAAATTATATTCCTTGTATAATACAACACACATGTTAGAGCGCATTTTAAATTTGTTTGAACATTTTACCAGTAATCTGTACTGTAGGCAATGAAACAAAACACATGAACCAATAATGACAAAACTGCCCAACTCAGAACTTTTCCATCATAAAAGTTTGCTTCCACACCCACACTATAAATAGAATGACAGTAGTGTAAGCCATAGGCATCTTGCACAGCGTCTCACACTTATTTTCAATTTCATTTTTTTTTTGGGGGGGGGGGGCAAAAGGTCAAAAACCTGGGACACATTTTAAACATTGCTTGTATAATTTTGTAAAGTTGCTAGAATAAAATGCTGTGCTACCATCATGCATTTCACTGGCAGGTTTTGAACCCAGGACTCTATATACTACATTCAGAACAACATACCACTATCCCAAATCAGCACTGAAACTTAATAGCCATCATTTAGTGAATTAATTTCTCACTTCTCAATATAGCTCTTAACCTCAACACAAAAAACATGGACAAACAACAAAGCCAATAATGGGGGAATACAAATTCAGTTCTCACTTCTCACTCACCATATCTCTGAACTGTTAGCACAAAAACAATAATAGGGGAATACAAATTGTGTGCTCACTTCTTATCATAGCTTTAAACTCTTAGCACAAAAAAAAAAAGTTCTTACGTCTCATCATAGCTCTCTCAACTCTTAGTACAAAAAAAAATCTGGACAAAGCTCAGAACATAACTTTCAACTGTTAGAGAAAAAAATGTTCTCACTTCTCATTATAGCTCTCAACTCACTCAGAAATGGTGGTGGCTAGGGATGCTAGGCTGTTTTTACCCTGTACTAAAGGTACAGGGTTTGAGCATGAATACCTCTAGCACCAAGTGTATTATATGGGGGCATTTTCACACACACACACACACACACACAGTGTGTGTGGGGGGGGGGGTGCAGGGGTAATTAGCATTCACAAATAACACCTTTTTCTGACAGATAAGATTAAAGGTATTTTTGTTCATTTCCTTAATATTATACTACACTCAATGGTGTAGACCTTGAATGTAAGTGTCTGAGTCCTGGTCATTTCATATGCTTGATCACAACATTAGTTGTGGTTACAGGTGTTATTCTGTCTGCTGTCAGACAGAACTGAAGATTGCAGATCATTTTATTTAGGATTCTAAAAGTATGGGTACAAAATGGCTTGCACAGGGATCCATCTAAAAGGTAGCATTTACATTTTAAATATAGAATAGGAACTTATATCAATAACAAAAGCAAACTGCAGAATGTTCTAGGGGTTATGGTAGCAGTCTCTGTAAAGGAAGGGCCTGGTAAGACAACAGAAATCCTCCCTATATCAGTTAAATTAGAAGAGAATCCTTTTTTTGTAAAATTTGATTGGTCGAACGCTCAAAACTAGAAGCATTACCAACAGTACATGGAAGTAATAGTGAATCCAGTAAATAAATGTGAAATATGCTAAACAAATTATTATCCCACTTATAAAAAAAATCCATCTATTATCACAGACATGTTTTTTAAATGTATTTTATCAGATATACAAGGCTAGATGTTATGTGAGACTTTCATATATTTGAAGTGCGTGGATTTATGATCTTTTTAAAATAGGTTGATAAACATAAGCTCTCCCAGCAGAACTTCAGCATATTTTTACTTGATTGTGGAGAAGGGCTTTTTTTCTCTTTCAACAAAAATGGCAGTTTTAATGAACTAAATTTTTGGATAAGAGTTCTCTTAAGGGGCTGTCACACACACACACACACACACACACACACACACACACACACACACACACACACACACACACACACACACACTCTGGTTCCTTACCCTGAGTAGTTCTGTTGTTGCTGCCATTAATCCCTGCGAACTGCTGTTTCAGCTTCCTGCACAAGCTCTTCTGTTCCCCATGTTGCTGCCATTAATCCCGGCTCGGCGAACTGCTGTATCACTATCAGCTTCTATTCCCGCCGTGCTCTTCGTTTCAGCTTCCTGCACAAGCTCTACTGTTCCCCATGTTGTTGCTGCCATTAATCCCGTCCCGGCTCGGCAAACTGTTGCTGCCATTAATCCCGGCTCGGCGAACTGCTGTATCAGCTTCCTTCCATTCCCGCCATTTCACAACTTAATTCAGCCAGCCGGAAATGATGATGTGAGCTCCTTGAGCTCAATTCCGACTGGCTGGTAGCCTGACGGAGCTGACGTCATTGCGCACGTGATGACGTCAGCTCCAACAGCGCGAACATTTTAAAAAAAGCAAAGAAAAATCGGAAAAATGGGTGCCACTCGGGAATCATGGCACCCCTTCATTTGGACCCCAAAACTCGGTAAAAAACGAGTGATTCGGAACGGTTGAGAGGTCTGGTCAGCCGCTATTTATAAGAGACATAGGGACCAGCCCAGAAATGAATTTGCAATTTCCCATCCAATGGTCATGGTTATGTTTGAATAGGGTTAGGGATGGACTCTGCATCACATGGATGGGTAGCCTATTCCAGAACATGTTTTTTTTTAAGACACAAATCTGTCTCTCAAGCATGCTGTATTTATGTTACAAAGTTCAGATCTCTTGATCTACTGTTTCTGGTGCTGTTATTTTGTAGATATGCAAAAGTCCCCTCAGGGCTGGATCTAAGGATGCTTTTATGCCTAGCAGACATAGCTCAACATTGTATAGGAGGCTGAGTATAGAAACAGAGCTCTAAGGCAATCTACATAGGACAGTGTGTTAATACAATGGATTTTGTTGGTGAGAAACCTCTGTGAGTGTTTCAACGGTTGCATATGCTTACTCAGGTGCATGCCGAAGGGGACATTGTACTCTATGATGAGACGAGTCTGATAATGGATAAGAGTAAAGTCGTACTGTATCTTCCTTGGACCTGGATGCCAAATCCTTACTTATACGTTCGGTGAAGAAGAATGATTTTCTTACTAGCTTGGCTATGTGTTGGTCAAAGGCCAGATTACTGTTTACATATATTCCCAGATCTCAAACTACCAGGTCAATTCTTAGGGGTGTCTTATCAATAGATTCATTTGCCTGGGTAGATGTTTTCCCAAAAGGCAATATAATGCACTTCTTAGCATTCTGTTTTAATCCATGGTTTTGGCACCAGTCATTTGTCTGTGTTAGACCCTTTTGCAAGATGTTAGTGTCAAGGAGACAATTTATGATAGCCCACAATCTGCAGTTGTCTGCAAACTGTGAGCCAGAGGCCTTTGACATTAGCCTTGACCTCTAAGAAGTACATGGCAATCAGGAGCGGGACCAGCATGGAGCCCTGTGATACTCCACTGGTGATCTGCCTTTTGGTGGAGGTTGTCTCACCAATCCTGACTTCTTGGGTCATATCTGAGAGTCAGCTGGCAATCCAGCAAGTTGTGTAGGGATTTATGCCTAGTTCATTGAGATTATCAACAATACCTGAGTGGGGTATTATGTCAAATGCCTTAGCTATGTCAAGGTCGATGGTATGTACCATTTTCCTTTCATTCATTGCCTTGGTTACCTTCTTAAAGATGTTTACCAGGTTAGGTAGGCATGACCTTCCTTTGACAAAACCAAATTGGGATGGATCCCATGTCTGTAAGTTGCCAATGTCTTTGTTGATCATTTCCATGATAATGCATGCCATGGTTTTGTACATTAGTCTAGTCAGACTAATGGGTCTGTTGTTTCTGAGGTCATTTGATGATCAGCCCTTGTGAGGGGGGGGGGAATAACTGTTGCTGTTTTCCATTTGCTTGGTACATAGCCTGTTTTGAAGCTGTAGTTGAAAAGTGGCTCAAGTAGTCCTGCTAGATCATGTTTCAGGCTATTTAAGAGGAAACCTGGAATATTTTTGGGCCTCACTATGACCTGCTCCCTGATGATAGTTGGGGGGTTATGCTGGTAGGGATTTCACAAGGGGTGGTGGGGTGAATGGGAGGGTAAAGTTTTAGCTGAATTTGTCAGCCAGAAGATTTGCTATATCACAGTCATCAGTGAAGGTGGTACCATTTACAACCAGTTCTGCACACTGTTGTATGTTACCTTTGAAGTTTCAGACATAGCAGTAAAAGGCCTTGTGGTTGTCTTTAACCTGAAAAGCTATCTTAACCTCATAACTGGCCTTGTTGGATTGAATTTGTCCTCTTAGTTTCCAGTTTAGTTTTATTAGTGACCTCTTGTTGTTATGAGAGTTGCTGTTTCTGACTCTGGCCATGACTTTTTCCTTTTGTTATATACTTGGTTAAGATTAGTATTCAACCTGTATCATTTTTTTAGGAGGGGTTGTTTTGGGCTTATTTCTGGTAGGTACAGCAGCCTCTCTGCAGCCATTGAAAGCTTGCCCAGTATTTCCTTAAATAATTCAGCATAGGCTGTTGTGAACTTTGAGTTGGGCAGGACACTAAAATTTGAAATAAATTGTCACTTAATAGGGTGTAGTTTGCTTTAGAATAGTTTCTAACTGTAACAGGTTTTGCTGGGTTTTCCCAAATTAAGCTTTATTTTGAGACAGTTTTGTGATCCAGCCTCACCAGTGAGGATGTTACACGAGGGTGGAATGGTTGTGCAGCACTCTCCCATATCGGTGAGAACAAAGTCCAGTATGTTTGAACCTCTGTTTGAGGTGTGCACCAAATGATCAAAGTGTTAATAAAGTCCAGGAAATGTTATACCTACAAGTTGGAGGCAGTGTATGTTTCCATCCATTCCAGTCTACAGAACTATAGTAAAAAGTCACCAATGAATAGAGTCTTTAGTTGGATAGGGAGTGCCTCCAGTAGATCTAGATAAGAGTCATGAGCTTCTTGGGACATAGATATTGTTAAAGAAACAGGACCTATTACTGAACAATACATCTGGTGACTACTAAATAAAAGCTAATTTAAGTTGCAGACCATACAAAACCAATATACATTTACTCATCCCTGAAAACATGTATATTAATACACACCTAAGTTAAGTAAGGTTTGAACTGTCAATAAAATGTATATGACAAAAATACTATGTAAATTTTTGCTAAATAATTACATTTAAAAATAAATTCATATAATATATAATTAAAATAAAACATTATTATTTAAATTTTTCCACTAAAAATTCACCACCCATATATAAAATACGCACTTTCAAATTTTGTGTATCCTAAGCTTTAAAATACTCAGTACTGAACTTGAATAATTTATTCCAGGCCATTGCATGGCATTAAGTCTCAATTGCTATACTATTTCCCCTATATTCAAGTAAAGTTTTAAAGTCACCACCTTTTACTTGAGTATAGGGAAATATAAGGAAAAAGTGTGGAAAATGAGACTTAATGCCATGCAAAGGCCTGGAATAAATGATTCATGTTCAATATTGAGTATTTTAAAGCTTAGGGTACACAAAATTTGAAAAAAACACCCTCTTGTTATGCAGCTCTTCCTGCCACACTGCCTAAGCCATCTATATTGCCATTAACTCTAAAATAGCAACTACCTTCAGTGATTCTCCAGGCCACAACTTTGGCCACTTATTGGTAAACCAGCTCCCAGTAAAGTAGGCTGCCATACAAACCCCCCACGGAGCATCTGTGTAGAGTTGCAACTCATCATCTGACACTGTTCATGCCACATGTTTCTCCTATTAAATTGGTCAAAAAGGAAGCCTGAGTAGCAAGGACATGCTTCACCACACTGGTACTTCTTACTCTATGAATGCTGACTTATGCCACCTCTCAAAACATTGTCCACTAATCTACTGAACATCCTACCTAGACCTACTTGCTACATGCAAAAGTTAATAAGCTGCACAGTTGCATCACCACCCCATCCTTCTCCTTTCCCTAAATTAACTCAGTCTTCTCCCTCAACTAGTCCATCTTATCAACTGTCAAAATAAACGTTACCATCCATCTCCAAACTCAGGAAACTCAAAAATTTTCTTTGGCCCTCTAACTTCACTTTGGCTAATGACAGCCCAGCTCCTGACACAGTTCAGTGAATATCATCCCTTCATTAGCAGTTTCTGTGCCTTCACCAATCAACAGAAAATCATCCAGATGATTAACAGCTCCCTGCTGTGAGGCCTTTCTTTGTCATATCCAGTGCAATGCCCTGCAAAACTTCTCAAAAGTAGCTCACATGACAAAATATTTTATCGGCATTGCATTATCAAAGTAAAAGTAATCCCCAAACACATCCTTAATCCAGGCCAGTACACTTCCTGAATAGACAACAGCCGAAATGCTAATTCAAAATGCATTTTAACAACCATGTGTCTCTAAAACCACTGATGAACCTAATAGAATCACCCAGTGATATATAATGCACTTTAAAATCTCTCTTGCAAATATTGTCATTTACCAACACCCACCACCCCCCGGAAGGGCAAATGATGAATTAACCTAAATTCCTCTGACCTCTTCTTAGACACCAGCCACAATGAGGAAATTCTAAAGTACAAAAAGGTTAATACCTTAAATAGCCCTAAAACAATACCAGATTTCACTTCTTTGTCAATCAACGCCTGCTACTCCTTTCCTGTCTGCCCTTAAAAGATTTCATATTCTGCCCAACCAAATTACTCCATCCACTTTGAACTTAATGGGAAAAACACATGCAAAACCTTAAAACAACTCTTGAGCTATATGCACATCAGCGTAATCTTGCAACAACCTCTGTAAAACTGCCACCTTAATAAGAGAATGGATGACCTTCTGTCTCCCCTCCCAAAAGGGCAGATCTTCCCATGGACTCCCCTAATTCCTACTCCCTATGACTAAACTGTGCTCCACTGACACCTGGCCCCCAGTCCTGTCCTTATGCCAATACTTCAGTACTGGGATTGAACCTCTGCACCGTGAGAAATTATGAGAAAATCTGCAGGAAGGCCAAGTGCACTTCCCAACGTTAAAAGCCAAACAAGATCCACTTCATTCAGTGTTCTTTGTCATTTACTGTGTGCCTCACCTGGCTACCCGCCCTCTCCAGTATGGTGCCCAAATATGTATCAGTATCCCTGGTCTCCTGGTCTCCTATCTCAGTGTTGTGTCAACTGCACTCAACGTCAGGAAATACTGGTCATGCCACAACCAAGCATTACCTTAGCCTGTGTGCATCTCTGATGATTAAAACATATGCCAGCAAGCACAGTGAAAATGTCACCTGTTGCTACCACCACTCTCAGCCACTGAAGGTAAACTACCACCACTCTCAGCCACTAAAGGCAAAATTGTTGTGGCAGCCTTTTTATTTCTGCACATCGAGTACAGGAATCACCTCTTATTCTCTCCTTTCATCTTGTAATCAGTTACTTTCATCAACTTGATACTTCAAAAATTAGCAGATCAAGCATTACTGTACTATTGAACTGCCCCAAACCTCAAACAATATGTACTAGAGGCAGTGTTGCTGTTACAGTAATGACACAATAAGAAAATAAAACAAAAAAGAAAGGATACTGACTAGCAATCAAATGTAGTCTTTCACTTTTTCTGTCAACTTGCAGAAACACCCTCACTGCATAAGTTAGCACCCCCGTACACAGGGGTACTGTATTTTTACATCTGTATGGAGAGAATGTTTCAGGTAGCTGATAATGGTATAGATACAACTGCATTTGGAAAGGGCTGACAGATGCCATGAAAACTACACACCTTCCAGGTGTGGAATTGCAGGATATGCTGTTAGGATATGATAGTTAATACAATGCTACAGCATAGAATAATACAGTGCAGAAAAGATTAAAAGCATGCATCTATGAAACTTCACTACACTGCAGCATCTGAAAATCTGGTAGCCAAAAGCATCATTAAGATCGTCTGGTATGGAAATTTCATGCTGAAATCACATCTGGTCATTAGAGTAGAACACATTGTTTACAATTAAAGTCAAATCACAAGTAAGATAATAGATGGTTTATCTTTGTTAACATTTTTAAAACTATTTAAAAAAAAAATCAAAATAAATAATTGAACAGTACTGTTAAAACAACAAGGTTGGATGACTAGTTGGAATTCTCATGCATTGTTAATGAGTGAGAGAGTTTGATGTTCAACAATGCAGGAGAATTCCAACTAGTCATCCAACCTTGTTGTTTTAACAGTACTGTTCAATTATTTATTTTGATTTATTTTTTTAAATAGTTTTAAACAATTTTAACAAAGATAAACCATCTATTATCTTACTAATAATTTGTGATTTGACTTTAATTGTAAACAATGTGTTCTACTCTAATGACCAGATGTGATATCAGCATGAAATTCCCATACCAGACGATCTTAATGATGCTTTTGACTACCAGATTTTCAGATGCTGCAGTGTAGTGAAGTTTCATAGATGCATGCTTTTAATCTTTTCTGCACTGTATTATTCTATGCTGTAGCATTGTATTAACTATCATATCCTAACAGCATATCCTGCAATGCCACACCTGGAAGGTGTGTAGTTTTCATGGCATCTGTCAGCCCTTTCCAAATGCAGTTGTATCTATACCATTATCAACTACCTGAAACATCCTCTCCATACAGATGTAATAATACAGTACTCCTGCCTACATCTCCCCCTCAGCCTTCACTCAAAGTGAAAGCATATTGTGGATTTTCCCAAATCCCCCAATGCAGTACCCCATCTGCATCACCCACCAGCCTTCACTCATAGTCTGAGCATTAGTGCATGTGTCCCACACCTCACAAAACCACAGCTTCCTGCTCGCTATACAATGCTGAGTCTACTTTTATATATCTTGATTCCTGCTGGGCTTTCCCTTTGTCACTATACTATAGCCTTCTTCCTATCTGAAATCTATGACACAGCCCATTCTGACCCAAATATATGTGCATGCACATGTGTATATGCATATTTTTTTCTACATCTGCCACCACTCGTGGCTATATTTGACTGCACTGCTTTTGTCCATCCATGGTGTGCAACCTGATCTATGGAGGTGGTAGGTCTGTGTCAGACATCTTTGTCATAACTGCACTGTTCTGTTTGCTGAAGCTACCCTGATGCTGTACATGTTTCAGGATCACCTACTCAGTCATGGATAATAGAGCATACTTCATCTGCAGCTATGTGAATTCTGACACCCCCTAAAAAAACACTGACACGAAAAAAAAGAAAAAAAGGAGATGAACTCACTTGTAAGGGAATAATGGCTTAACATATTTTACCTTTGTAGGTGTTTCTGCAGTATTTCTGTTTTGCTCATTGCATGTTGTTGCTATATATTTTCCCTTTGCTGATGTTAACATTATCTCTTGATTGAATTGTCTACTGTTGTTCTTCTTTCAGCTTTTCCCGGTTAAGGAGTTGCCACAGCATAACTCCGGTCCACTAATGATTGGCAGTAGATTTTTTTTTTTTTTTTTACGGTGCCGAGGTGCCAGCTTGACATCCAACCTTCAACAAAGGCACACCCATTTACACATGTCTTTTGAACACCACTCGACCATGGGGAGGACATGCAGACTCCAAACAGAAGGCACTCCAGCCAAGAAACAAACAGGAGAACCTCTTGCTGTGAGGCGATAGAGCTACCGCTGCCCCACCGCGGCTTTGTATTGAATTGTCTACTGTAATGTATATAAATCATCACAAAAGCCTGGTTATGTGGTTTTCTTTATGAAGTATTACAAGTGTAACCAGTAATTATACTGGCATTCTATAAATAAAAGTGCATGTGCAAAGTCAGTTGGTGAGAGAAAACATTCTACTGAGCGTATATCATTAATAGTTGAAAAATAATAATGCTTGACCCTTCGAAATGTAATGCATTTAAATTAATTGCCCCATTATAAAACAGATACCACCAATAAAAGTTGCAAGTAACTTAGGTTTGTAGTACTTTCATAAAATCAACACCTTTCACCACACCTGAAAAGATAAGTGTATACCTAACTATAACACACGCCTAATAACATTTCATACAGTCTAATTTAATTAGTGCACTCCAAATGGGTCATAGAACCTAATTTATTTTAATTAAGCAAGCTTTTAGGAACATATTACAATAACGTCAACATTAATATCCCTACAGAATCCTGGACAAAAATAACACCAGTCAGAATTTTTGTTCCAGTAATTAATACCTTTTTCACTGTAATGTGGACTTATCCTAAATACCATTTATGCAAGAGAGAGTTTGAAGTTTACTGGCAAATTATACAACATTTTATCCAGAATGACATTTTACTTAGATGTTTAAAATTAATTTCTTCATTTAAATCAAAATGTTGTACTATATTATATTTTTAAGTCATTGTCAGCCTTAGGCATCACTAACTTGCAGTACAGCTTCATGTAGTAACATTCCTTCTGGATATAATACCATATATTTACCATATGTTTGTGATAGTGTGTGTGTGTGTGTGTGTGTGTGTGTGTGTGTGTGTGTGTGTGTGTGTGTGTGTGTGTGTGTGTGTGTGTGTGTGTGTGTGTGTGTGTGTGAGTAATTTAAAATTTGTATTTTCCTGACCTATATTACCTTTAAGAATAGTGGTGGTATGGTCTTGGATGTAACATTCATATTTTTGACTAGATTCTCCTACGTATGTGCTGTCACTGGAGCACTTGTAGAAATATATTAAGTATGTAGTGTGACTACTTGTTCATTTACTAACTGTTAAACATGTATCCAGTTATCTGTATTACATTATGGGCTTGCATACAAACACAAATCATGCCTGTCATTCAGCTGTGTTACATAAAGCTACTGGACAAAATGGAAAAACATACATGATATTTTACTACTACCAGAAGGAGGCAGTCTGTCTGTCTAGTCTGACCTTCTTTTTCTCTCTCCATCCTCTGTTCCTTCCCTCTGCTCTGTCTTATCCAAGTCAACTTGAAGGTAATCTTCTGTCAAATCCCATCATATCTTGTGATAACCTGTTGCATATATTAATAATCTTTTCCATAAAGTAAAGCATCCTGATGCCCAAGTTGTATTGTACCCCTTCAAATCACCCTTCCCCATCGGATCCCCCTCTTTACAGTCACCTTTTATCTTATGTATGACGATCATGTCATCTCTATCTTTTCTTGGCTCCAATGTGTAGAGTATATACGAGCACCTTGATGAATGTGATAGCAGCCCTTTTACTCTGTATGTTGTGGTTGGGTCGTGCTTCATCACCACTTCTGGATCCTTTTCTTTGTCTGGTTGCCTGACCTAAATTCCATATAATCTGTACCTCAGCCCTTTATTACTCTGTTTCATATGCAGCACCTTGCATTTCTTTGCCTTAAATTCTAGCTGCCTCTTTCATCCCATGTTGCTAATTTGTTCATATCCTTCCTAGGCTCTGCCATGGTGCCTTACACTGGTATCATCTACAAATATGTGCATACAGATAGATAAATGAACAGGAAGATCGATATTTTCTCTCTCTGCCATCTATTTTGCCTAAACACATGCAATAATATTTATTGATCTTCAAAGCAGACATTGCAGTAGAGTATAGTTTATCCTATTCCCCAGGTTTGTTCCCTTCACTGTTACCCGTACTGCATTATCACTTTGCGCCTTCAGTATATTATTCCTACCCTAAACCCCTGTTGCTTACTTAGTAGCATTCTGTGAGTGACAAAAGTTAAGTTAAGTTTTCTGAAACTGAGTCAAGCCACATTAAGCAAAGTATTGCTATTCAGCTGCATTTTACCTAATTCTAAAACTGGACAGCTTTGGATTGGTAGTATCTGCTGGGTATGAGTCCATGATGATTTGAGTCCTCCAGTTGGATGAATTCAAAGAGTGCCACCAACATTTCCCCAAAAAGACTTCCATTACCTTCTCTGTCACTGGTTGTGCTTCCTGCTTTGTAAAGAAGCACTTAACAGTCTTAATGCTATTTTCTTCGGTGACCAATGGTCTGTTACGTACCTCCATTAGAATCTTTACCAGAACTTTGGTCATGATTTACTAGATTTTAAGGTAAGAAAAACACAAATGAGGCAAAGGACTTCAGAGCTAACTTTCACTAATAAGCCTAAGGGTAAGCTAATCTGGCCTCTGAACCTTTTAGTCTTTGAAATTAGTCAGCTACTTCCTCTCTCTCTCCCCGATTTTGAGCTATGAGTCTGTCCAAATTTCTTTCCTTTGTACCTCTCCCTGCTTCCTTTCCAGTTCAGTAGCTCCTGAATTATTTCCTTTTAAAGAAGTTGTTTAGCACTATGGTTATTTTCTATCTTTTCTTATAAGTCTCCATTGCTTGTCATTTCAGCTTGATCTAGCCCTCCTCTTTTTCTTTATACTATGTACCTGAAAAAATTCTGTCCCCCCA
The DNA here is from genome assembly GCF_019279795.1 of Protopterus annectens. Lineage (NCBI taxonomy): Eukaryota > Metazoa > Chordata > Ceratodontiformes > Protopteridae > Protopterus > Protopterus annectens. The sequence continues at coordinate 1,134,188,180 of NC_056739.1, forward strand.
CCTTAACTCTTACGTCATTTCCTTTTCCTCTTTTTGTTCTGGGTCACTGTGGTCTCCAGTGCCATATGTTTTCCTTCTTTCTATGTAATTTAGCTTTACTGGTTCACCTCATTGCTTCTGTTTTCTCCTCACCTTCATCTTCTCCTAATTTATATATCTTACAAAGTTTTGTAACCACAATTGCTTCTTCTGCGTTCTTGTAACCCTTTCTTCTTTCTCCCTTCTCAGGTTGCCACCTTTACTTCACTCCTGAGCCATGGGTCTATATTACAAAAGCGAAAAACCCTATGCGCGGATACCAAAACATCGACCCCTATACCGTGAACCGCGAAAATCCCGAACGCACTAAACAGCAAAAAAAAAAATCAAACTGTCATAGTCGGCCAACCCCACCACTAGCTATATACTACCTACCCAAATAAAATAAATAAACCACATACATACACTAACCAAACCCTACTTTTAATCTAAAGTAAAGCACATAACCCTACTTCTAACCTTACACTAAACCCCACATACACAACTAACTATGCACTATCCTTAACCCCTCCCTAGCCCTAAGGTCCGTAACTACCGCACACGTCCTCTACAGACATACACCCAAACAAAACAAATAATCCACATACATACATTTAACAAAACCCTACCTCCAACACTACTAAACCCCACATACAAAACTATCTATGCACTATCCTTAACCCCTCCCTAACCCTAAGGTCCGTAACTACCGCACACTTCCCCTACGAAAATATACACAAACAAAATAAATAACCTACATACATATATTTAACAAAACCCTACCTCTAACCCTACACTAAATCTAACATACATTACTTATCTAAGCACTTACCTTAACCCACATCCTATCTTAAACTCTGTAACTATCCAACACTTATCTTATGCAGCTAATCCACAGATGGGCCAACCATGGAAATTCGTTATTTCCATTTTTGCGGTTTTCGACTTTCGCTCTCTAAGTCCACTTCGCATTATACGGTTCGATGTTTACATATTCGCGTAAACATCTTTTTGCTTTCCTAATATAGGCCCTGAGCCATAGCCTATGTATACCTTCTTTTCCCTGTCATTCTTCTGGCTCTGTTTGGGCATTCTTTCCCAGCTCCTTATAGTCCACACCATCTCTAGTCCATTTTCCATAAGTGCATCTCAGTCTGCCAAACCTTCCTCTTTGAGAAGGTAACTTGTGCAATATACAGTCTGGACCCACTCAGAAACCAAAGGAAAAGTGTTGAACAGTAATCCCTGCTGTTTCAACCATTATAGTATGTTACGTACAGACATTTTCCACTCATTCAACATTATTGTTATACAAATATCAGACTTGAAGTTTCTGCAGAAATGTTTGTTTCTTTTCAATAAGTATATGTAAACCATAACCATTCCTTCAAGTTTGTTCCTTGTAATGACAAAGAAATCTTCTAATGATTACACTTCCTTGTTTTCTGTAAAAAATGTAGAAGTAAAGCAATAAAAATGCTGTTCTTTAGAGGAGTGTTTTGTATGAACTGTGTCCTGAATTAAGCTGACTCTACACTTTGGCCAGTTTACTCCTAAAAGTATCATACCAGAATATTAATTTAATGAAGTTCATTAATGTATTATTCTACAATACTTGCCCATTTTTCTTTTAACTTTGAAAGCCATAAGAAAATTAGGAGACCCATTTACTGGTGTTTTATTTAGTTGTTCTATTGTGGTCAAGTTACCAATAGACAAGGCTGCAGCTTGTCCGTCACACCTGGCGAAGGTGCAAATTGTTGATTGGTGTTTGTCAGAGGAAATCATTGCGAGAATAATTTCTATTATAGCCATGCCAATGATTCACTGTTTTTTTGTTTGTTTGTTTGTTTTTCTTTTTTTACTTTAATCCATTGTTGTGCAACTATAGAGTGTATCCCCTGTAAAATAAATACATAATGTACAAATAAATACATTTTTTCGGTTGTTGTTGTTTTCATCCATAGGACGCTACAAATGGTTGCATTTGTCAGTTTGTAATATCATGTTGAATGCAATAATTATTTACAGTTTATAGGTAAGTACTAAGCTAACTGTCCTTGTGGTCATTTTAAGACTAACCAATTTCCATTGGTAAGAATCAAATCCAGTACTTCTTGTATATGAGGTATGCGCCTTAACCATTATTCCAACCCTCAACCTGTATTACTTCAACAATAGTGAAACCATATTGGTTGTATCTGGAATAACTTAGGGTGGAATATCATAACTGTAATTCTCAACTTACCACCTGACGAAGGTGCAACTTGTTGATTGGGTTAATACCTTTTTCATACTTGATTTGCCACATCACATGATGTACCTACTTTTGGCATTGAATTGCTATTTTCAGGCTTGATTTACGTCCTCACAAGATCTTGAAGCTGTTTAGTAAAGAGAGGGATAGACTACATGACCAACACAATGGTGGTACGAATAATTTAAAGAAAGAAAGCCCCTGTTTTTATTCTCCCTTTTCAAAAATAAATGACTGTGTGGGGTATTTTGTGTTGTACTGTAGAGTCCAGAGATTTTACATTATCTTTGATAATAATATTTTCATCATTTTCGTGGTTTTATACTTGTGTTTCTAGGTAGTAGCCCACAATCTTACTGGGTGTGGGAAAAGTTCTGAGGTATTTGGTATTCAAACGTTATGCTAATTAAGTATACAGATTTTTCGCTGGATGTAACAGTACCTGCTTTTCACAATAATTTTTATCTATTTTAAATGTCGGCAGATTGATGAGTATGTGTTTACAGGATAAGTATGTCAAGAATTGATTTATCAATTAGAAAAGGAATTAAATTAGAAATAAAAAGAAGTGTAAATGGTACACAGAGTATGCCTGTACTCCTACAATATAAATATGTGCCTTTTAAGATTGCTGTAAACAGGACCTTTGTAATGCTGTGAATATTGAGGTAATTCACAAACTTACTAGGCACTGGAAAAAATTAATGTATGCACTAAACATTCTACTGGAGTGAAACTGGTGGACTGCTGTGGCACAACAAGCCACTAGACACAAGGCTCAGGATTTGGGACAGATATCACTCCCCTTCCTCAGCAGCTGCTAGCTGTAATGTAACCATCCCATATCTCTCAGAGCACCTGCTTTTTCTTATGGCATTTTGTTTCTCAAGGAGTATTACATGAATTCTGATTTAAAACTGAAATGTTGTCAGCCCATAGTAATCTCTAGTCTGCATCCCAATGAGGAACAATCATTTCTGTTTTTTTCCTGCCCTTAAGATGCATCACTGAAATCATCAAAAAGTATAACGGAGCATGCATATGATGTCACATTACAAAAGCTATTTCTCTATCATAAAGTTTACTGTCATGGCTATAAAACTTGAATGGCTTATTTTACTGGAAAGCTGTAAAATCTAAATCTAACCAAAGTCAGTCACTAGCTGAGGTCTAACAATATTATGGGTGCCATATGTGACTAGAACCAAAACTCATTATTAAATGAGCCTTTTGTTCTTCCTTTTAATGTTTGTACGCTGTGTACCAGTCTCAAGTACAACCAACAGATCCTTTTCTAAAGCATTAAAAGCAGACAGCTGTTACGTGAGCCTGAGTTCAGTCATGCTGCTTACAGGTCAAAATGAGAATTAGAAAATGTGATTTTTGCATTAAAAAACATGAGTTTTTGATTTTCACATAAAAAGGTTAAAGTATCTATCAAACGCTGCCACTTTAATATGCAAAGGTTTTTTTCTCAAGCAGAGAGACTTCAACATACAAGAAATGTTTTCAGCTCATGCATAGATTTGAATGCATTGCTCTTTACTCTCTGCCATTGAATATCTTTCTCTGCTAACCCATAAAAGTATTCATTTTATCATCTCTAGGTTTACCTAGCTGTACCTTCAACATTTTCACTTTTACTGACCAGTGCCGTACATACTCGTATGGATCTGAGGTTGTCTGGATAATTCAGTGAAGTATTAAGGGGGTAGAATATATCCATTTAACTGCTACAACAGAACAAAACAAAATAAAACAAAATGGCTACTATAAAATGTAGCATTTTATTTTATAATATTATATACCAACCAGCCAGTGTTTGTGTGTGTGAGACAAGTTATATATACCAACTCAGAAGCCGCGATACTTCAGAGAAAAATCAATATTACCGAAAATGGCCATCTCGGACTTAGTATATATAAATCCATTCTTTTGGCCATTCAGTCTTTGTGTTTTGTGACTTGCTTTAGCACGTCCAGGCATTTCAAATGGCTACCAATTACTGTCCTTTTAATTACTAATTAAAATTCTGCATCATTAACTGGTCTTTGTGAAGTATCTGAATCTTCACTACTGTGCTGTAGAAAGACCGGGATTATTTTATGGATCTGGCAAATGCACTGATTTTATAAGAATCTCTGTGAGGATGAAGGTGGTATAAATTTATGTGGCTAGAGCATATGCTGATTCGTCTAGCCTGTTATACATTTTATGATATTTTAAGCGTACTGTAAGATTTGGGCTGATACAGTACCTTCTTACTGTTCAGATGCAGTGTTTTTTTTTTCTGAATAATTAATGATTTGAATTTGGATTTTAGATAGTATGTCAGTTGGGATTCCTTCACATAGCTGCATTATGAATAAGTAAATAAACATACACATACATACATGCAAAGATATATATGTACACACAAACACATTGACATGTCCCTGACCAGGCATATACAACAGATGGAATGCCTACAAATCCAGGTTATAAACACATTGTCTTACACGGATTGCCTAAAAAACATGTCTCTATACTCTGTCTCCTACAGGTTACTGAGAGAAGATCTATGCCTGGCATACAAGGCATCCTCAGATGCTGCTCTGATCGACCTTTAGAACATCCACAAAACAAACAACATCAGAAGCACTAGATCCAAGGATCTAAAGCTCTGAGGATTCCTCTGGTGTGGTTAAGCCCCGCTCTGCTCACCCTCCGGGCTCACTTCACGTCACTCCCTGCCCACTATTTCCACCCGCCCCCAGTACCTCTGAATTTATAGCCCTTCAGCCAGACCCCCTCCCCCTCCTTCACCAACCATTAACAGGAATTCATTTATAACCCACCCCTTCCACTATCTCGCCACCTACTATTACACCTAGGTTGCCTACCTACCCGGAGTATATTCCCCCCATTATGTCTCTAATGCTTACTAAGTCTTCTAAAATACCACCTGTACATCCTACTTTTACTAATCACCCTTTATTCTCTCATCATCTATGAAAACCAATCCCATATAGGATTCAACCATCCCAAATGCCTTACTAACACCCCAATCCTCTCAAACTTTCTGCCCACTCATTCATGTCCATCGATGCCAACTCCTTTACCCCTGCTAACACCCACCGTTATACCCAGATATGTTAACACCAAAATTAAATACTACCAAAAACTGATAACTAAATTTCTAAAGCTCATAGCTAGTTTGCCCCACATCCTTACAATTGATGGGGATATCCACCCCAACTCTGGGCCACCATCCCCAGACAACACTAACGCTAATCATAACAGCCCAAACATAAGACAAAGCCTAAATAGAGCCCCCAACTTACTACTGACCTGCCACTTAAACATTAGAAGCATCAACAATAAGGTCCACAACCTTCATGCCCTCCTGACAACCTACTCCCCTGACATACTTTGTCTCACCGAAACATGGTTAAAACTAACTACGTCAGATAATGAAATTCTACCTCCAGAGTATAATATAATCGTACTACCAGGAAAGGGGGAGGGGTTGCTGTTCTCTATAAAACCACCTAAATGTTACTCTAGACAACCTTCAACCACCTATATTTAACAAAGCAGAAATTAAGATTTCCAAACTACAAATAAATAAAAACAAATGTATAAATATGATACGGGGACCTTAGAAGACATCCTCTACTGGCTATCCAATGCCTACCCCCAACAGACCATTGTTCTAGGAGACCTCAATATAGATTGGAACAACTGCACTGCAGAGTCCCTAACCACCCACTTAAACCTACATGGTTTTACACAAACTATAACCTCCCCTACTAGGATCAGCAAGCCTAACAATAAAGAGAGTATCCTGGACTGGATACTAATTAATAGCCCCCACCGCATGTACAAATCAGGTACCCTCCCTGAAGATCTAAGTGATCATTTCTTAACATATACTATTAGGCATAAAGTTGAATGTCCACATCTACCCACCTATAAAACAATAAGAAATAACAAAAACTTCAAACTTAATAAATTCTTTGAAGAACTTAAATTATGCAATTGGTCAATTCTAAAACAACCACCACTAGATGAGGCAGCAACACACTTTAAAAACACATTCCTGACCATCCTTGACAACCATGTACCTGCATGCTCTATTAGAATTAAAACAAAAGTTGCCTCCTGGCTCACTAAAGAAACCAAACTAAAGATCATCCAAAGAAATAATGCTTGGAACACCTGGTGCTCCTCTAAAGCCCCACAAGATCAACTCAAATTTTGACAATATAGGAATGATACAAAAAAGTCCATATTACTAGACAAAAAAATATTTCTGCCATCTACAGCAGAAACACCACAACAAGCCACAGAAGTTCTGGGCAGGTATTAACAAACTCCTCCACCCAGGGCAATCCACAACTCCAACCCCCTCAGCCCCAACCCAAACATTGCCAGAGTCCATTGTAAAAACTTTCAACAGTTTCTTTACAGAAACCATCCAGGCCCTTGCTAGCAAACTTAAACCCACTTTTCCTAATGCTGAAACCCCTAAATCCAGTGACATTCTCTCCTTTAGCTTCCAAAAAGTTCTGACTTCACTCATTAGAGCCCTAATTAAAAAAACTCAAACCAACCACCCTTTCAGCTGACCTCCTCCCTGCAGACTACCTGCAAAAAGCTGCTGATGTCATAGCATAACCTGTCGCTATTTTGATAAACAGAACCATAACTGAAGCCTCTGTCCTGTCTATCTGGAAAATATCACATCATACCACTCCACAAAGGAGGCAGCTCCACTGAGCTGTCAAACTATAGACCAATAGCTATCCTTTCCCCTCTGTCTAAAATTATGGGAAAGTGTATCCATAAACAACTCTTACACTACCTTATTCAACATAATCTTCTGGCCAACTCCCAGCATGGATTTAGCCCACAACACAGTACCACCTCAGCCCTCCTCTCCTTTTCTAATGTCATAAATTCCAACCATAACAACAACAAATTATCTTCTGCCCTGTTTCTCGATCTTTCCAAGGCCTTTGACATGGTTAACCACCAACTACTCTTACTTACCCTAAATAAAATATCCCTAAACAACCATGCTATGCAATGGTTTCAATCTTATCTTAGTGGAAGACAGCAGGCTGTCCTTTGGCAGGACACTCTCTCCACCCTTCTCTCCATTACCCTTAGTGTCCCTCAAGGCTCCATATTAGGTCTTGTTCTTTTCTCCCTCTTTATCAGTGACCTCCACACTGTCATTCCAAACACAATCTGTATACAATATGCTGATGACTCCACCCTGATTTGCTCAGCCTCTACCCCTACAGATTTCCTTAATTTAACCCAGAAAACCTTTAATACAGTGGAAAACTGGATCTCTAATCAACAGCTGATATTAAACCCTAATAAAACAAAGCTATTGCTCTTCTCCCCTACTCACAAATCATCTCAACCTTCATTTACTGTAACATCTAATAATGGGACCATAATCTCACCAGATATGTATACCAAACTCCTGGGTGTTATAATAGACAACAACCTCAAATATGATATGCACATAAACCAAACTATTAAAACTGTTAATAAAAAACTTGGCTCCCTATACAAAAACAAACCTTTTCTCACCCCTCTAGCTAGGACTGCCATTGCCTGCACACATCTGCTTTCAACTCTACTCTATGCCTCGTCAATACTCACTAACTTGAACAAAACTGATCTCGGAAAACTTTCTAGCTGCTACAATCAAATTGCCAGGTTTACCACAGGAACTCCCTGCAGGACACACCATTGTCAAAACCTAAACCTCTTAGGATGGCTAGAACTCCCCAGGCTAATTCAATATAATCAACTTACTGTAGCATTCAAGGTTATTAACCATCCAGAAAAAACACCCTCCCTTAAAAACATTATCCATCCCTAGAAAACACTAGGCCACTTTGTTCCACTAAAAAAATTTTGGTTCAATCTGTTAAAGAAATAACCTATCTGGAGAATCTTTGTTTGCAAATGCAGTAGGCAAAACCTGGAATTCGCTCTCATCTGACCTTACTCTGAACCCCTCCCTTAATCAGTTAAAAAAAAAATCTAACCCAGTATTTTAAAACTCGCTGGTTATGTCCTTGCTCTAACCCTGACTAAAGCCTCATCTACTTCCATATCCCTGCAATTTTTATTCACAGCGATTTACCTCTTACACTAAAAGGTTTGAAAAGAGAAACTGTAACATCTTTGCAGATACTTTGCATATAGCTGCACCAATAGGTTTAATAAGAGAAACTGTAACATATTTGTATATATTTCTGAATATAAACTGTATTCTTCATAGGCTTGAAATGTGAGACTGTAACTTGTATGTTAATACAATATGTCTGTGCATATACTGTAACTTGCTTGTCTTTATCCGTTTGTAAGTTTGGAGCTTTTCTCCCCAGGCCTCTGCTGAAAAAGTGCATGTATCCAGTTGGACTATCCCAGTCAACAAATGTAAAATAAATAATAAATAATAAATAAATAAATACATTTGCTTGTGACATAAGTAAGAAATGTTGGTAAGACAAGTATGTGTCTCAGAGGATCCCCATTCTCTGTAACAGGCTCCCCATCCATGTGAAGCAGAGTTCATCTCTAACACTATTTAACTGTAACCTTGACCTAGTGAAGGGAAATTGGAAATTCACCCTGGGTCTGGCTCCCATGTCTCTGATATTTGGAGGCAGACAGTAATTCCCAAATTAACTTACCCTTCCCACTTAACCTCTAGAAACTTCATAACTAATATACTCCTTACTAATAAATGTCCATGATACACAGGAGCAAAACTGGGTTGTACAGCTTTG
>NC_056739.1:1134202254-1134222254 GCF_019279795.1 Protopterus annectens
GCGATATAGGACCTGCTAAGATTAGTGTGCTATTCATTAAATGACAGCGATATAGGACCTGCTAAGATTAGTGTGCTATAAAAGTTGTATGTGCCACTTTCTATCTATTCCTTTCTTTTCTTTAAATGATATACACATAAAAAGCACTCATTGATTGCATCCTATTTTTTGCTTCTATAAAGTTTGTTTAAATTATTTTCTGTTTTTAAAGTCAAGCTATCTTTCAGCATTGGGACACATTTTCTTCTGAATCTCTTCAGTATTTCATCACTGAAAGAGACCTGAAATTTCCAATTTCTTTCTTTAATTCTTGAAGTTAATCTCAATTTTATAGTATAGCACATATATTATGACTTACTGTAAAAACAGCTAGGCTTTATGTAATAATTGATATTTCCATTGATACTGAATCAAAGACTTTTTTGCCGTTTTATAGACAGCATTTTTCTAAACAGATAATCTTGTTGTTTCATGCTGTGGGAGAACAGTTATGTAACATTTCAGATTTACCTGCAACATGGCATTGTAGTCAGCACTGCACCCATCATATACTTAGCAATATTATGTTTAGTATTAGTAAATTCATATTACAAGTAGTTCTGGTGTTTAATCAAATATTTGTATCTGTATTTCTTGTTTTTTATTGTAATGGCTCCTACAAACATTATTTTCCTTGTAATACCTGATGCCTTTTTTCTGAGTAGTGACACTTACTTTTTCCTCTGTTTGCATAAATAAAGTCTACATTCCTTTTCCTTTTTAAGGGTGTCCATTTAAATCAGACACCAGCAATACCTTCATAACTGGCTAAATAAGCTCTCCCTCATCTGTTGCCAAAGATTTAAAAATTACTTTTAATCTTGTATTTGAAAAGTGTATATCTCACAAATAAAAAGTAAAAGCATGATCTGTAACACCTTTCTTTCATCAAGCTTTCTAGAAGAACGTTGTTATCTGGTAGATGTAAGAACCAGAATTTTTTTTTCTTTTTCAATTCTACACCTGCATTTTGTATACATGCTTTTCTGAATATCCCACATAGCCTTCCACTTCCTAGAAGGAAGAGACTAAAAACAAATAATGCAATTTGGTAGTCCATACGGAGTAGAATGCTAATGCAGGATACAGAAAGAGCATGGAAAGAGTGGCAGAAATATCAAACATCTCAGTATCTTGGAAACTTCAGAATGCTTCACAATCGTACTATAAAACAAATACATGAAGACAAGAAACTATACTATAATAACTTTCAGCATAATACTAAAAATAACCCTAAAAAATTTAGACATCCATTAAAGAAATCTTACATCCCGGCCAAAATTTCAACTTAAACCCCTCCCCTGATAGCTCACCACTCAAAACTGCAATACAGTTCAACTCTTATTTTATAGATAGTATAGCATCTCTAACCAAAGATTCCTTATAATCTAATCCCAACCCTGCCCAACAGCCACATATTACCACATCCACTCCCACCTTCATAACTGTGCCCACATCCTATATAAAACTGAGACAGATGCCTGGTGTCAAAACCATGGCCTCAAGCTCAATGCCAAAAAGTTCATTGTCATCCCCTTTGGTAAAAACTCTGTACCCATTAACTACAACATAGGCGGTAGTATACTTAACACCGAAAGTGTGATAAGAGACCTTGGGACACAGGTGGACAGTAGTCTCTCCTTTGATAATCACATCACCACAGTAGTCAGGAAATCCTTCTACATGGCACACCTCATCACAAAAGGTTTATCATCCAGAAAAAAAGAGGTCATTGTTCCCCTCTACTCATCACTCATTAGACCCATTATAGAGTACAACGTCCCTTTTGGTATGTACCTCACAAGACATCTACAACAACTGGAAAGACCACAGAAATACCTCACAAAGAGGATTACTGGCTTCAAACAGATGCCCTACATAGACCATCTCAAAAAACTCCAGCTTTACTCCATCGCATATCATCTTCTCAGAGGTGATCTCTGCCTAACATACAAAGCTATGTCAAACCCAGAGCTATTGGACATGCTCCACTTAAAGAAGTCCCAATCCCTCCGAGCTACACGCTCTAGGGCCCTAAACCTTGTCACCACAATAAACAGAACATGCCAGAGGGATAGATTCCTGTCCCAGAGACTTCCCATACTCTGGAATAAACTACCTATCTATATCAAACAAAGCTCCTCATTAGTACTCTTCAAGAAAAATCTTGATGATTGGATGGGAAATAGGAAATTCACCCCGGGGATCACTTCTTTGGCTCTGCTGACAGTGGCACAGGAAAATAATTTTCTTGGGTGGCAAAAGCCAAGGTACCTTTTTGGCTGGGCTTGTATAGGCCCCAGGGCTGATAGCCTAGTCCCTACCTATGAACTACTCTTAAACAAACTTAAACCATGTTCTGCTTTAGCTGATGACCTTCCAAGTGAGTACCTAAAATAGCAGCCAATAGCATTGCCTATCCTGTCTCAATCCTTATAAATAGGTCAGTCAAGGAATCCCACATTCCCTTTCTCTGGAAAAAGTCACAAAGAAGAAAATTCAACAGACATTAATAACTTTAGACAATAGCAATCTTATTTTCCCTTGTCAAAACCCTTGAAAAATGTATTCAAAAACAATTGTTAGACTATTTCCTGCAAGGAAGAACTCCATCCTCTACATAACATGGCTTTGGTCCTTCCCACAGTATTAGCATGTCCCTTCAAACCTATATAGATACTATCAGTAAAGCTAGACATAGTGGCACTTCCTTATTTCTAGATTTGTCTAAAGCCTTCAACACAGTTTGTCACAGCAAACTTCTACTTCAAATGTCCTTACTAGGTCTCTCTCAGCCCACCTTTTGGTGGTTCAAATGTTACCTGTCCATTAAGTATCAATCAGTAAAATGGCATTCCACACTCTCTCCTAACCTGCCAGTCACCACCAGTGCACCACACGGCTCTATCCTTGGTCCCCTCCTCTGTAACATTTTCACCAGCACCCTCTATACATTCACACAACATGCCACCCTAATACAGTACACAATTCACACAACATGCCACCCTAATACAGTACGCAATTCAACATTCACACAACATGCCACCCTAATACAGTACACAATTCACACATGCCACCCTAATACAGTACGCAATTCAACATTCACACGTCACCCTAATACAGTACACAATTCACACAACATGCCACCCTAATACAGTACGCAATTCAACATTCACACAACATGCCACCCTAATACAGTACACAATTCACACAACATGCCACCCTAATACAGTACGCAATTCAACATTCACACAACATGCCACCCTAATACAGTACACAATTCACACAACAGGCCACCCTAATACACTACGCAGATGATTTCCCTCTCATTTGCACATCTGACAACATGCTACCCCTCCAAAAAATTACTCAGGAAGCTTTAGCAGTCATTAAAACATGGTTTCATTACTCACAACTCATGCTCAACCCAAAAAAGACCAAACTACTAATTGTATCCCCCAAAAAGATCTGTCTCATGAAAATAACAAAATTTAAAGTCCTGCCTCTTGATAATACAACCACTGAAGTCACTTCTCATAGCAAATTATAAGGAGTGATAGTGGATGATAATTTTACATTCGACCTGCATATGCAAAATTGCATAAGAAAAACTCATCAAAAACTAGGGATGCTTTACAGAGCCAAAAACTTTCTCACCGACACAACTAAAACTACACTTGCAACTACTTATCTCCTCCTCACTCCTCTTTATGGCACTCCCATCCCTACTAACCTCACAAAAATTTAAATTTGAACAATGCTATAACAAAGTTGCTAAATTTGCAGTACATACCATTTTCAGAACCCACCTCTGTATAGTACTAAACTGCGGTGGTGGTGCTGCGGTAGCATTGTCGCCTCACAGTAAGACGTTGTCCTGTTCGATTCTCAGCTAAAGCATCTTCTGTGTGGAGACATGCGTGAATGGACGTACCTTCGTTGAAGGTTGTGCATCAGGGCTGGCAACTTGGTATGTAAAAATCTACTGCCAATCATAAGCGGACCGGAGTTCCACTGTGGCGACCCCTAACCGGGAAAAGCCGAAAGATACAACAACAACCTCTGTATAGTACTAAAAGCTTAAATTTGTTAGAACTGCCTCATCAACTAACACACACATAACTTCTTACCACCTATAAAATTATTCAGTATCCATCTTTGCCCAGCACTAAAAAACATTCTACACAACTATGTGCCCATTCGGTCACTGTGATTCGGTGACCAAAAACTCCTGTCTGTCTATAAAACTATCATGTCTGCTGAGCATTGTACTCGTACAAGGTTGCTAAGGCCTGGAAGTCCTTACCTGTACCCATGAGGTCAATACCTTCCCTCCCATCTTTCAAAACCACTCTGAAAGACTTCCTAGCTAAAATCTGGCTCTGTTCTTGCTCAAAACCAGGTTAAACTATATCTTTACTCTCCCTTCTTCACTTACTTACTGCTATCAAATTCTCTTCCCCATCTTTCTCTCTAAATATACCATAAGTCTGTTTTTCCCTCATTTCATATTGCAATTTCTGTTTGTATTAGACTGTTACCTTTAATTTCTCTACAAACTGTCTCAAATTTCTATAAATATTAAATGATTGTCATATACCTTGTATCAATTCTTAACCAATGTTTTAATATTATGCCTAATTTCTTATAATTATTTAAACTGCAGATTTTTTGTTTTATTTTTGAAGATTGTAAAATTATTGTTTTTAAAATATTTTGTAATAATTTGGAGCTTTTCTCCCTGGGCCTCCGCTGAAATGGGCTTCTACCTAGTCGGACTTTCCCGGTAATCAATTGTCAATAAATAAATAAATACATTTGTCATTTAGTGTCTTTACACATATCAGCTGTTGTATGGCTTTTGAGTTAGCCTTGTATTTAAGAGACAAGAGTTAAATGCTGAAACAGTAATATGGTTACACTGGGCATCTAACTTGCATGAGAGAAAATGCTGGCAAGATGTGTGCGTGTGTGTGTGTGTGTGTGTGTGTGTGTGTGTGTGTGTGTGTGTGTGTGTGTATATATATATATATATATATATATATATATGTGTGTGCGAAGAGGGAGTGGTTAATGGAACCTTTCTGATCCTGTAACTTGTATAGTTATAGTTCATGTAACTGAGATTTGTATGTGTGTGTGTGTGTGTGTGGGGGGGGGGGGGGGGTATAAACTGCAATCAACAGCTTCTCATTACTTTTTTTCTAACAATAGCATGTCATGTAATTTTTGTGATTCTGTTGACTGTAAGTTGTGGTCATCTACCCAAGACTGTTTTTATGTGAGATGCATGTGGAATATTTATTTATGTATTTTTTTTTTCATTGAATGGAACTCAACCTGCTTTAAGGAAACATGTCTAACTGTTAGCACAGAGGATTAAGTCAATGAGCTGTTTCCTGCAGTCAAGAGCACAGGGATTGATTCCTCCTACCTCTGATTGCCTACTGAGTGATTCATCCCTTGACCAAATAGTACTGCAGTAACGGGGTCTGCATGTGGTTCATTTACCCAGTTAACAACTGTATAAAAAAAAGGGACAGGCCCACATGTTAACATTTTATTTAATATGACTGAGTCAGGTTTTCCTTGTTTTTTGGTTAGGAAACCAGCAGGTATGTTGTCTTCTTCCATGGAATTTGAGTTTTTAAATTTACTTGTGGTAGCATTTAGCATGCCTTAAATTATATGTGGAATGTCTCCTCATATGTCCTTGATACCTTCTTTGCCCATTGTAAAGTACGCACAAGATTTTTCTGCAGGCACATTTCTGTTTCACCACTCTCTAGGCACCCACAGCACATGACATTTTGTGTATTATAATACTTAGGGTGGAGTAGGTCCGTCCAAACTAAACAGTTTCAGGCCTAAGCAGCCCTTAGTCATAGCCTAGCTATGCTTAAAAATGGTGTAGTTCAGACACTGCTACAGCCAGTGACCAGAAATAGATGAAACTTCTTAAACCAGGTGCGTGTAAGTTATAGAACTAGTGTTCATTACTTCTTATACATGTTTAGTAAGTAAGAGAGGAGACATTAACTATGAATTCTGTGAAATGTCATTCAGTGATGCTGCACTTATTACATTGTAAACCTTTATTAACCTTCTGAAGGGGAAAAAATTCTTGTAATAATATCAAGCTCATGGTATGGATAACATTTATAAATCTCCACTCCACCCACAACATAAATTTTAGTTCCTGTTTCACCAGAAATTAAGTCTTGAAAAAGCTACGAAGGAGGCAGATATGTCTATAAAGTTAAATCCAAATGCACCGAAAGCCCCGCACTTTGTTAATCCATGCATGTAACCTGTATTATGTCTGCAGAGAATACTTTATGTAGGTAACATGAGACAGAAAGTTAAGATCAGAACTGTGGAATATCTAGGAGTGAAAATAAATGACAGTTATTTGGAATTTATTTATAAAACATACTGTATATCAGACTGACCATGGTACTATGTAAGATTTGAAATAGTCAGCAAAACATGAGGCAGCTTGTTTGTTGCGCACCTGAAAGAAAGCATGGTAGCTGTAAGAAAAAAAATCCAGATGTACTCTATAATACAATACAATAGCCTGTGGTTTAGATGACAAAATTAGTGAGATAGTAAGTTCAGCATTTTAATGTTGAAAATGTTGAAGCCTATGTTGTAGTGTCTCATTTGGTTTGTGGATTGTTTCTTAATTAGTACTTCATGCCTTTAACAGAACTGTGCTCGAATAATAATTGCTAGTAATTAACTTATTGAAAGTTATTTAAAATTTTAGACTGTCACTGGCAGGCTTGCAAAGACAGTGGTGTCAAGGTGCTAGAGTTCTGTTTGAAATAATGTAATAAAGGGTTTCATTTATTTCTGTTTAATGACTGATGCAGTTTTCGAACAATATTTCAAGGGTTTATATCCTGGTTTATGGGCTCAGTAAATTGGCTGTGCCTGGATTAATTTTGCACATGAGAAAGAAAGGCTAGGATGCTGCTGCTACTACACTAAAACAATGTACATAAAAAACCCACAAATATAAAAAAAAAACATATCAATAAATTGTAGCTAACTGGGTAGCTAGATGGGCTTCGGTGGCCTTGCTTGACAGGGCAGTGGGAACTAACTTTGGGCGGCATGATGCCAGGGAATCTTCTTGGGCTAGGCTTATATAGGCTCCAGGGCCATTAGCCTAGTACACACCTATGAACCTATGAACCTATGAACAGTGGATGACCTCTGGATGATCTCTGAATCAGCCACTCCTCACTGTTTACTCATAAAAAGGAAGCACCAGTATCTTCTCCGAAGTACTGATCTGTTCTCCTTTTGAAAGCGGTTTGGTTTGTTCACAATCCAGAATCAGTCATTTTGATATTGTTGTACAATGTTGTGAAAAGATGCAATGTATGTGCAGCTATTCTGTCTCTGTTCGTGGACCATGGTTTTGTCTCTGTTCATGAACCATGGTTCTGCCTCTCTTCATGAACCATGGTTCTATCTCTCTTCATGAACCATGGTTCTGTCTCTCTTCACAAACCATGTTTCTATCTCTCTTTGTGAACCATGGTTCTATCTCTCTTCATGAACCATGGTTCTGTCTATCTTCATGCACCATGGTTCTAGCTCTCTCCATGAACCATGGTTCTGTCCCTCTTTGTGAACCATGGTTCTGTGTTTCTATGTGACCCATGGTTCTGTCTCTCTTTGTGATCCATGGTTCTATCTCTCTTCGTGACCCATGGTTCTGTTTCTCTTTGTGAACCATGTTTCTATCTCTCTTCGTGAACCATGGTTCTGTCTCTCTTTGTGATCCATGGTTCTATCTCTCTTCGTAAACCATGGTTCTATCTTTCTTCATGAACCATGGTTCTGTCTATCTTCATGCACCATGGTTCTGTCTCTCTTCGTGAACCATGGTTCTGTTTCTCTTCACAAACCATGTTTATATCTCTCTTTTTGAACCATGGTTCTATCTCTCTTCATGAACCATGGTTCTGTCTATCTTCATGCACCATGGTTCTAGTTCTCTCCATGAACCATGGTTCTGTCTCTCTTTGTGAACCATGATTCTGTCTTTGTGAACCATGATTCTGTGTTTCTATGTGACCCATGGTTCTGTCTCTCTTTGTGATCCATGGCTCTATCTCTCTTCGTGAATCATGGTTCTGTTTCTCTTTGTGAACCATGTTTCTATCTCTCTTCGTGAACCATGGTTCTGTCTCTCTTTGTGATCCATGGTTCTATCTCTCTTCGTAAACCATGGTTCTATCTCTCTTCATGAACTCGCTGTATTCAAACAACAAATTTTCAGCTATACTGTAGATCACGTTGATGACTGCAGCCTTCTAAGGCTTTGCCAAAATAGTTTCTACAGATACTGTAACAACCATATTGCCTTAAGCAGTTATTTAAGATATTTGCTCCTTTTGATAACAGAACTCTGATGATATAGTCTTCAATGAACAACTATACATTTTTAAGTCACACATGCACACATAAAAAACACACATCCACACACATATCTCTATTTATATCTATCTATATATGTAATTATATATATATATATATATATATATATAGAGAGAGAGAGAGAGAGAGAGAGATCCCTATCAGTTGATTGAGTTTTCAGAAATTTTAAATTTGCATGGTCTAGACCATATGATGGAGTTTTTGAAAACTCGAAGCTATGGAATGGAGATCGCAGTACTGCAAGGATTGGGAAGTTTCTCATTGGAAGTTCTAGCTTGGCTGGAGTTTTCATTTAGTTTTTTCTGATTGTTTTTTCAGCGTGACCTTCTAATTCTTTGTTTTAATTTATTATGTTGGATATTTTGCAGTCACCCTAATGATAATGGACATCAGCTGGGTATAACAACCCTGCGTTTCTTATGCTTAGTCAAGCACTCTGCTTATGCTATACTGATGAGGTCATAACAAGGCCAAAATATGCATATCCATAGCTAGTGGGGTTTGGCTTTATTGGTCTGAAATTGTCCATTAAAACGACTTCAAATTTAAAAGTCATGGGCAATCAGAATCACCATATAGCTGAAACACCTGATGTTCATAAGGGGCATTTGCATATATCCCATGTGGCTCTGTTACAGGAGGTTTGGGAGGTCACTTATTGGAAGTTCTACCTTGGCTGGAGTTTTCATTTAGTTTTTTCTGATTGTTTTTTTCAGTGTGACCTTCTAATTTTTTGTTTTAATTTATTATTTGGGATATTTTGCAGTCACCCTAATGATAATGGGCATCAGCTGAGTGTAACAACCCTGTGTTTCTTATGCTTAGTCAAGCACTCTGCTAATACTATGCTGCTGATGTCATAACAAGGCTGAAATATGCATATCCATAGCTAGTGGGGTTTAGCTTTATTAGTCTGAAATTGTCCAGTAAAACGACTTCAAATGGAAAAGTCATGGGCAATCACATTCGCCATATAGCTGAAACACTTGATGTTCATAAGGGTCATTGGCATATATCCCATGTGCCTCTGTTACAGGAGGTTTGGGAGGTCACTCATTGGAAGTTCTAGCTTGGCTGAAGTTTTTATTTTTTTTTTCTGATTGGTTTTTCAGTGTGACCTTCTAATTCTTTGTTTTAACCTGTTACTAAGGAGGAATGGCTTACAAGTGGAATCCTGACAGCTGTCATTGGTGGGGAAGGGGTGTAGCCATGGCTGAGCTGCAACTTGAATCAGAAAATTCTTACAATGGCTGCTTTTTGCTGAATGTACAGCTAGCTGTCAGCTGCAAAAATAAGGACTTGTTACTCATTCTTTTGTCCAAGCCTTTAGCGCTTTTTTTCTATGACCTGTGTACTTGATTAGCCATAGACCTGAGCTTTCTTAACTCAGATTGAGTCTGTGTTACTGCACCTTTTGTGCTATGTTTGTCTTATGTTAGGCTAATTTATTCACCTTGTTCACCAGAGTCTATATTAGTAACTGTTATAGTTGCTTCACATTTCGATTGAAATTTTAGCTACTTCTATTTATTCAAAAAGCAGATATCAATTGACACATTTACTATTTATTCTCTTAACTACTATGTATTGTCTTGGTCTTGAAACTCATTAGAGTTTATAGGAATAAGAAATTAAATAAAACCAGTTTTCTTCACTGTAGTGTGGTCTCGGAGTTGGTATAGTAAGGGGAGGGTGTGGGGGTAAAGCCCCCCACCTAGGTGGGTTTGAAACACTTCTGTGTATAAGATGGGAAAATGTTGGACAACTAGTTACTTACCTTGTCGATGTAATGAAAGTTCGGTGACTGAACTTTCGGTGCATATTATTTACTGTTCAGCCAGTCGATGGCTAGCCCATTTGATGGTCAAACATAGACCCCAGGTAGATCATGCCACATGCAGATGCATATAGATATACCTACACTTTATTAAGGCATGTTTGCACAAGCTGCTTTTCTTTGAAGTTTTCAGGCTGTGGTTCAGTTAGCTGCAGCTAATTGAATTGTACAAGACACTGGTGCGCTTGCAGTGTTTTTTTTTTTAATTTTATCTGTTATAGTGCAACTGTAGAGTTGGTATACAAAAGTTAGGAGGGTGTGGGGTCAGACGCCACACATGGGGGTACAGTCGAGCTTGCCCCCTGCAAAACATGTTTTTTTTTAAGTGATAAATTTCAATCTAGAAGAACCAGTGAAATGTTAAACCTTGTTATGACTTTCAAACAAAAGATGGGAAACAAAGACATGCATCACCATCCAAATTGTGCATTCAACTCCTTGGATGGAAATTAAGGAGGGACCTAGCTTGCCAGACTGTATCCATAAAAATCTGTGTAGACTGAGCCTCACTCACCTCCCACATGAGATCTATTGTCGCCTGTATGGGTTATTCTATAACCCCTTAATATCATTTTAACTTTTTAAATAGTAAAGTCACTCCATTTCTCAACAAATACTATGCTGTTTAATTGATTACTATATGGAGCCTCAGAATTATTTTGAGGACTCTTATTTAGATAGCCTCATTATGTGAGTATCCTGATTTAGATGTGACCTCCAAAACTCCATGCAGAATTCACACAGAATCCATTAAAGCATAATAATGTATTTTCAAAGCGTTACAGCTTCCTTTGCTTTTTAACAGTGCTATGCACAATGTATCTTAGTATTCTGGTTGCCTTTCCTGGTACCTGTTAATATTAATATGTGACCTTGTAGTCAGTCATAATGATGTATTGGACTTCTCTGTGTTTCTGCTCGACTATCATCTGTTCCTTGTCCCTTGAGTTTGTACTTTGCCAATGCCTCCATGAGCTTCTCATTCACAAATATCAGTTGGCTGCTCCCTTCCATAAAAGTCACAATGACATCTTTGTAGCAGTTTTTTAATGTTAATGCGCAGAGTATGCATCTAACACTGGACTCAGCTTCCTTCATAAGTAAACTTCATTAGATACATTCCCTTTGAGTAATTCTTTATTCAGATTTCAAGAACTTCACTTACCAGCATTAAGGTTTTCTCAAGTTCATCATACTGTAAAGTTACAATAAAACCAGACTGTACTCATCACGTTTTTTTACAGTGGGGCACATTTTAGGAAAACTCTTTTCAAAACTCAAGAAAAATCAGAATTACTGTTCATAATTTAATTCTTTAGGTAGCGTTGTCGCCTCATAGCAAGACGTTGTCCCGTTCGATTCTCAGCTAGAGCGTCTTCTGTGTGGAGGCATACGTGAATGGGGCATGCCTTCGGTGAAGGTTGTGCATCAGAGCTAGTAACCCAGTACATAAAAATCCACTACCAATCATTAGCGGACCGGAGTTCCGCTGTGGCGACCCCTAACCAGGAAAAGCTGAAAGACACAAACAAATAGTCTTTTTAGCATTCTTTGTAAGGTAAAGTTAATGTTTCATGTTTTTTATTATTTTCATTGTAGTGTTTTAGCAACATACTGTCTCATGTTTACTACCCTTTGCAAGTAAAAAATTATAATTACAACATCACAACTGCTAAATAATATTTTAATGAATTCTTCATTTTTCTACCTGCAATCATTTTATATTTTTATTTTTTTAATTTATATATTTACATTTGTTTATTGGGCTAAAAGGCTCCCTTTTCAACAGAGACCCAGTTAAATAAGTTCCAGAATAATAAAAAGAGGAATACGATATAACATACATGCAAATCTTAGAAAAAAAATTAAAACAGTGTATACAGCAGTATAGTAAATATCAGAAATGCTATAACAGACAAATAACAGCTGTACAATATAAGGCCCCATGAAGAGCTCAGTGTCTCTTCAACGTAACACCACTCTAAGTATTCAGCAGCTGTACCACCTTTAGCTTTTATCTGACCAGTCGTTACATTGTTATAAGAAAAGCGCAGTCTGGGTCTGAACTGTCTGCAAACACAAACAGCTAACGTTAACTTTGTACCTAACTCCACTCTAAGTATTCAGCTGCTGTACTGCCTTTATCTTTTATCCGACCAGTGTATACATTGTTGTAAGAAAAGCGCAGTCTGGGTCTGAACTGTCTGCAAACACAAACAGCTAGAGTTAACTTTGTACCTAACTCCACTCTAAGTATTCAGCAGCTGTACCACCTTTAGCTTTTATCTGACCAGTCGTTACATTGTTATAAGAAAAGCGCAGTCTGGGTCTGAACTGTCTGCAAACACAAACAGCTAACGTTAACTTTGTACCTAACTCCACTCTAAGTATTCAGCTGCTGTACTGCCTTTATCTTTTATCCGACCAGTGTATACATTGTTGTAAGAAAAGCGCAGTCCAGGTCTGAACTGTCTGCAAACACAAACAGCTAAAGTTAACTTTGTGTATGTGTCTACCTGTTTGAGCTAATATTCATTATCTCCTGGAGAGCACTCTGCTTTGGCTTGTAAGCAGCCCCCCCCCACATACACATTCACACTCATCTTCCATTTCTCTTTTATTCTCTTCTGTTAGCAAATAGTATCCATAACTGATCAAATACTGTGTGTTTGTTAATTTAAATCGAGAACACAGTAGCCTACTAATACAATGTTATCCTGTTCTTCCACCTGAGAAATGGTTAAGAAATGACTTACAGCTTCAGAGCAGTCCTTGGTCAATTCTGATTGTTTCTTAAACACAAACTTGTCTTTTCTTGGATCTTGGCTCATCCTGCTCCATTCCCCCTTGCTACACTTGGGCTCACTACCCTCCCCTCCCTGTCCCCATATCCCACCCACCCCAATAACTGTAATTTAAACTTGACCAATCCACACTCACCAGAGTTCAAACCACCAAATCTGCTTAAGTAATTATAGCTAACCCATCCCATTACAAATTACTACCTATCTACAATACATTTGCACTCACACACAGTAGCAACTACCCAGTAGAAACATACCCAGTAAACACCCCAAACATCTCATACATAACTTCTAACATTGAATATGTGACATTATAATCCACCCCTCTTACGCCAAAACTTCCTACCACATTAACACAAACTGTCCGTATTACCTTCTCAGGTACCCAAACCCATACTTTAATTTTTTACTAATATCTACTTAATCCCAAACTCACTCCCCATTATATCCTGAATAGTCATTATGTCTACCAAACCTTGTTCACTTTTAACTCAAATACTACTACTTATTGCCATATCTTACCTAACCTATCTCACCCAACCTCTCAGTGCAAATCACCCACCCCCATTTCATACAACTAACCCAATCTCCATGATGCAGACATATTCATCAATCTGCATATCACCCGGTCTCTACTCCTTCAATAATAGTATGCTCTTCACCTACAAACTCTTACCTAACCCCAAAAACTCTACTCACATCTATATTAGCCACATCCTCATAAAGCTTATACCCCATAGATTACATACCAAGCAACTCAAATACCTCTTCTGCCATCTCATCTCTATCCTTCTCTCTAGTGACATTCACCCAAACCCTGGCCCTTCTCACCCACACATCTCAACCTCCCAATCGCATCCTCCTCCCACAACTAGTATACCCCTCTGTTTCTCAGCTCTAAATGCTTAGAGCATATGCAGCAAAATTCCTAACCTCCATGCCTGGCTTCTCCATAACCAACTGGATATTCTGGCCATCTCAGAAACCTGGCTCAAACCCCATATAAAAGACTCTGAACTAACATCACCCAACTATTCCATAATTAGGAAAGATAGAACACATAAAAAGGAGGGGGAGTCGATCTCCTCCACTCATCATCCTACGTAGTTACCCCCTATACCAAACCTATTTCCAAATTTGGCAAGGCACGACTAATTCCAGCCATACTTCATATAAACATAAACTTATATGCATAATCTCCCTTTATATCCCTCCTGGAGAAAATATCTCAACCCTTGAAAATATTCTCTCCTGCTTCTCTAACAACATCACTAATGAAACTATAATCCCGGGTGATGTTAATTTTAACTGGTCAACAATTCAATCTCCTACAAACTTACTTAATATAAAGTTGTACAACTTCACTCAGTGTATTAACTCAACAACTATGCCTTCCAAGAACTTTCTTACTGGAAGCACACTGGACTGGATTCTAGTTTTTCATCCACATTACATCTCTGATAGTGGCACTCTGCCTGACCCATTAGGTGGCCAGTTCCCCAGTTTTGCCCACCGTCTTCCCTCCTCCATACAACTAACTCATACCTACACCTTCACTCAATGTCTAAAAAACTTTAATCCTAGCAGATTCTCAAATGCACTAAAAAATGAGCTGGAACTCACTAAAAACCCTTCCCTTAGAAAACGCTGTTACCTACTTTAACTCAACTGTCCTCAACTTTCTTGACTCCTTTGCCCCACTGAAAGCAAAATGCATTAGAAGCAATCCTGTGCCTTGACTAACAAAAATACCTTACTAGCCATGCGATTTGGGAATAAAGCCTGGAAACGCTACTCCAAATATAAAACTATCACCACCGTTAATGAATTTGAAGCACTTCATTACAAAATAAAAAAAACTATTATCCCAGACCGCAAAGCCTACTTCTCTACACTCCAAACCAACCATAACACCAACCCCAAAAAATTCTGGCATGGAATCTCCTCCCTTCTCAACCCTGGCAAAAAAGAAAACCCCTGCTCTGATCCAGATGCCTCTGACTTAGAGTTAGCCACCCAATTTAACACTTTCTTTTCTGATTCCATAATTAAACTTACATCATCCTTCAATTCCCATTCGGCTTCCCCACCCTTATTTCTACCCATCCCTCCCTCCCCTAGCATATCCTGCTCCCAACCTCCTCTTTTCTCCTTCAACCCCATCCTTACAGCCACCATAGAACAACTTCTATTAACACTGAAACCCAGCTCCAATGCCCCTGATGATATACCATCATATTTCTTAAAAGTTGCCGCAGAAGGCATAGCTCTTCCTATCTGCATTTTTATAAATCAATCTATTGCTGAATGTCAAGTTCCCCAGCTCTGGAAAAAGGCCTTTACTATTCCACTCCATAAAGGTGGTAATAACAATAATATCACAAACTTTCGACCTCTCGCTATCTTATCCCCCATTTCTAAACTTCTCGAAAAATGCATCCATCTACAACTTCTACCTTACCTCATAAACAACCAGCTTCTAACCCCTACTCAACATGGTTTCAGACCCGGCCGCAGCACTAACACAGCTCTCCTCTTCCTCCTAGAAACAGTTAATAAGGCCCATGACTCTGGCCACATTGTGTCCACTCTCTTCCTTGACCTCTCTAAGGCATTTGACATCTCTCATAACCTTCTTTTCACTAAACTCTCCAAATTAAATCTATCCCACTCCTCTATTAACTGGTTTACCAGTTACCTCTCAAACAGGCAACAAGCAGTCAGATGGAAAAAAAGCCACCTTCCCTTTTCTTATTACTCTGACAGGTGTCCCCCAGGGTTCAATTTTAGGCCCCTTTCTATTCAATATATTCATAAACGATTTCTACCAAGCCATCCTAAATACCAACCTTGTCCAATATGCCGACGATTCAACAATAATCTGCAATAATCTTCTCTGCCTCTTCTATACCTACCCTAGTTAAATTAACCCAAGATGCCTTCTCCTCCACTGAGCAATGGATGATGGACAACCATCTAGCACTCAATGCTGCTAAAACTAAACTCATGATAATTACTGCTTCCAAAACCACCAACCTAGATAAAACCTCATTCTCAATCACCAGTCAAAATAATACTCCTCTCGAAATAGTCTCTAATGCTAAACTACTAGGAGTCCTAATCAATGACCAGCTAAAGTTTGATAATCATCTACAAGTAAATATCAAAAAATACACAAAAAAATAGGCATACTTTACTGCCACAACTGTTACATCTCTCCCTCTACTAGACTCACTCTTCCCAACACTTACCTTATCCCATCCCTCCTATATGGTGCCTCTATCCTTACTAACCTGCTATCCTCCCTCAAGACTAAACTCTCCTCTTGCTATAATAAAATAACTAAATTTGCACCCAGCTATAGATCCACTTCCCATCACTGCACTGCACTGCCCTACACCAACTGAATTGTATTGAGCTGTCCAATTACCTCATCTATATTCAACTTGTCCAAGCACACAAACTTATTTTCTCCCCCACTCTCTGTCCCTCTCTTGCCACCACCTTTAAAATGCACCAACCAAATAGACTTTTGAGATTTAATTCCCAAAATCTAATTGAACTGCATAACCCTGCCCGTCCACCAGGCAAAGATCTAATGTCCTTCTCTGTAGCACGTCATTTGAATTTCTTCCCACCTCTCATCTGCATTACCACCAGCCCCTCTTCATTCAAAACCTTACTTCACACATACCTAACCTTACTATGGGAATGCTCTTGCTCCCACCCCACATAATCTCCCTACACTATAGCTACTCTCTATAAGCTATAATTCACAATAGCCTCCCATTGTTTTGTACCCCTGTTAAACTCTAGGAATTAGCATAACTCCTAGAATGGTACAATTCAGTAGCCTAGAAATTAACTGCATGAATTAGCATAACTGTTAAAAAATTTAGACTGTTTGTTATTGCATTGTGCTAATATTTTAAACTGTTAAAAACTTTGACTGTTTGTAAGTATTACTCATCGCACTGTACTAATATGTGCACTCTACTAAAATGTGGTTTTCTATTTGTTTAATTTTGCTTCATTTGTGCACATTACATTTCTCTAATAACTTACTCTTATGTTAAATCTGTAAGTTGTAATTTTCTAGAGCTTTTCTCCCCATGAATCCATTGCAAACGGGCTCCTCGTGGCCCAATGGACTATCCTGGCAAACAAATTATAAATAAATAAATAAATTGTAAATATTATGCACAATAAATCAGATATTTGAGGAGAACTAAATATATAGGGAAGCATTCAGAGAAAATATTGATGTAGCATTACTAATGCTTTGCTTGTGAGCTCAAGTAGCCTTATGGTGATAACCGGTAATTCAGAGACATGAAAGAGTCACATTCATCAAAAGTTCATCAGCGACTCTTGCATGTCTCTAAACTGAACACTTAATGCAGTTATTCCAGATGCATTAAGTGTTTCCTCATCATGGGCAGCTAAACATGCATAGGCACACAGGCACAAACACACACAGATACACACACATGCACACACAGCCTCACAATATATACGTGTCCTGCTTTTGCCACAGATTGCAATGGGTCCACACCATAAAAATACAGTGTAACATTTTATACTGGTAGCTTCACCGCAAAATATTGCTTGTCTTTGGATCACTGCACTGAGCTATTTCAATCACGGTGTACACCTCCTGGGCAGAGCATGTCTCATTAGCCCCACCCCCAGATTGTCGCACTGAATGTGATAATATCCAACAAGACTACTGTGCTGCTACATGCTGTACTACAGCACTGCAGATGTTTTTGAATTGCTCTCTCATAGTGTAATGGGCAGTCCTGCTGGAAACAAGATTGCAAGTTGCATTTCATTCCTGAATACTGGTCATAACATGTATAATTATGTGCAGAAGCAGTACAAATAAATAAATAAAATCATATATTTTCAATAACAGTTATTCAGTTATAACAGTGATAGCAAGTTAATGGTTATGATAATCACAAGCTAGTTTCTATGGATTAGTGTGAACTCTAAAATTGGATATGATGAAACAGTAGTAGGATTGCTTTGGAAAATAGCAGTAGTATATACAGTATAGAAAATGTAATGTGATCTAGTAGGCAGATGTGGGATTCATAAAATATTACAATTAGGTAGGGTGCTTGAAACAGTATGACAGTAGTATAAACATGGAGAAAGAAATAAACAGACATAGTATTTGTACAAGTAATGTAAGGAAGGGACAAATAATAGAAGCTGATTTTATTTAATATGTTAGGTATATGTTGTGTATGAGAGGAGGTGGGGTGTAAGTGTTGACTTTCGCAGGAATAGTGGTGGAGAGAAAGGGCAGAGGAAAGATACATGATGTAAATGGGAAGATTTCATCTAATAAGTCTACCAAATATGAATGGTATATGAGAAGGTGGACTATGAGTAAAAGCTTTTAATAGAGTGATGGCACTGGAAAAAGAAGAAGCCAAATGATCAACTAATCTACTTTAACCATAAGCCAATTTGACAAAAAATTATGGCCGAAACAATTTTCATTTACAGTAGAGTTTTCACTTTTTTTCCACTGTTGTGTGACCTTGGTGTAGGTACACATGATTTTCAGAGTGGGATACCCCCCCACACACACATGGGGGGCTTGATCTCTGTAAAAAAGACTTGCCTCCAAGGATCGGTAAAAATTGTTTTGCATTATTTTTTTCACCAAATTCACTTTTGGTTGAAGTGGATTTAGTCATACAATGTGAATGTTAAAAAGACAGGCTAAAGATGCCAAGAGGAGCCACATGGATAGGAAAGTAAAGTGAAGGCGGAGTTTAGACTGCAGGAGTGTAGTGACATTAAATAATGTATCTAGGTACAATATGGTGTAAAGCAGAAAGCAAGGGATCAAGCAGAGTAAACAGAAGGAAGAAATAAAGAAAGTGTAAACATATAATCCCATTTAGGTTTAAAAATGCTATAGCAATAGAGCTCTGAACGTTGACTGAGTAGTAAGGAAGAGATAAAGCCCTTTAGTTTAAGACTAAGAATTTAGGTAATTTATCTGGAAATTTGGCTAAGGGACAGCCTATTACCAATTAGATTTTACAACAAGTACTGGAACATGAGACATTCCAGTAATTTTTTAAGTGTATGCCCTGTTTGTAAAGATTTTAGTAGATCAGATGGAAGTACATTGTATTTTTGTCAGTAAAAAGGAGAATGTATTTATCAAATCTACTTCAAGTTGTATTACCACTTAATGCAGAGGCATTTGCTGGTTTGTTGGTTTTGTGCACTTGAACTATGTTTATATTTATTACTACTTATAAGCAGAAATAACATAATTTCATTGATGACTAGCTGTTAGATGGCATTAAACAAACTATCTACATGCAGATGTAGTGTTCACTGTTCTTTAATCCACTAGTATTAACCATAAATTACCACAATTCTATTAGCATTCCTTTTCTAACATGATTTTCTGTATGCCTTCTGCAGCAGCCAATATATAGTTGTGCGTAGTGTTACCAATTTTAAGGCAGCAATTCACTGGGCCCATGGATGAATATGAAGTAAGAAGGAACCTCATCCTTTCTTGATTTCCACTTATGCTTATCTAAAGATCTGTCTGCGTGTGGCTTAACTACCATTCTGATAACATTTGTGTTGCCAAGTTATCTTTTCAAAACAAAAATTGTTCCCAACACAGCACTGTCTCATTTATAATGTTTTAATGAAATTCTTCCTTTAATGTCTTTTGAAAATCAAACAAACTTTTTCATTTAAAAATAATGTTTGTGTTATAATCATTATGTTGTGCTGATTTTACCTGTGGCATTAAACTTGTGTTATTCTTATTATAGTAGCTGAGAGACTTTCTCTATTCTGTAATCTATCTTTGA
>NC_056739.1:1134232254-1134277254 GCF_019279795.1 Protopterus annectens
TTTGAAGAATCTCTTAAACCTTCCTGCTTTTCCCATACCATCTCCTTTATCAGAATGTAACTCTGACTCCTGTACAACTCAGGCTACCGTTTTCCAAGGTTTCCTTTCTGGGGGCTCTCTGTCTCTATTCTCCCCTCACCTACTCCTCTTTTATAAGTCACTTTTTTTTGCATTTATATATTTATTTATTTGTGTTTATTGACCAGAAAAATCTGGTTAGGCAAAGCCCATTTCCAGTGGAGGCCTGGAGAGAAAAGATCCTGCAGTTGCATTTAAGATAAAGCCCCCAGCCTTTCCTTAGTCAGCCAAGCTATTTATTTCTTACTACTAAACCTATGTTTATTTTATTTTATTTGCTTTTTGGGGGGGTCTATTTGGATAGCTTCAGTAAAAAAGGAGGTTATGAGGTTTTAAAACATTGAAGAAAGTACCAGAACAGTACTAAAGTATACCTTTGTCTGTGCCCCGCAGCTAAAATCATTTTCATTCACTGTAGCTTCCAGTTTAAACTGATCATTTGTTGTTAATTCCATACCACAGATGTCTACCTGATATCCAGTAAAATAAAGCAATAATTAATTGTCTCCAAATGTTTGCCAGAACTCAAAAAAGCGAATTGAAATAAGATTAAGACACAAGATTGGGAAGTTACCGGCAAATTATTTCACTGGCCATTTTAAACAAAAACAACGTAGGAATCCAAAGCAAAACTGATGCGTCCTGTGCAGCCTGTTACTTCTAAATACAATGTAAAATGCTCAAGATTTCCCTTGGGCACTACATGAAAATTAACATATGTTTCCATTTCCACTGCTTACTCGGTTTGTTCAGAGATGTGATGTTATTAAATGGAAATATGGAGAATGTGATCACACTTATTGATATTAATAACTGCAGTGAGAGCGATGTAGCTGATAAAATGACATCAGTGAGATGCGGCTGGGTTTCTAAGACAGTGCAGTATGAAGATACAGCTTAATTTCCCTGTCTCTGTCTATCATATCATGAATAATTTGTGTGTTCTGAAACCAACTTGGCATACAAGAGATTGTCTTGGTGTTTCTTTGAAGAGAACATTCTAATGTGAAGAGGGTGTTCTTTCTGAAGTGCTTATGTAAAAATCAACACAGTTTAGAATATAATGTGTTGTATAAATAAGGCAAAAGGCAAGGTCATACTAAGAGAACAGACTGTGGAGGATTGCAAGTACTCAGGTGTTTGTATTTATGTATGCAAATCTCTGGCTTCTATTATTTAACCATATGAAAGGTCAACATTTTGAAAAGCTGTCCCTGATTAACAGCCATTATGCACTGGCCAACCAGTCCCCAGTGACTTCATGCCTTATCTCATGGCACAGAGCTCTGTCGTGACAGTGTACTCATACCGATGTGATGCTTGGTGACATGCATACTTCAGTGTGCATCTGCCGCAATATCCATTTGTCATGTTTTGAATAATAAGATTACAAACTCAGAGTTTGTATCTGAATGTAAAGGCTCCAAGGAAGACAGGTCAGTTAACCTAAGAGATAGATATGGTTTTTGAGAGCAAAAAAGAGCAGACTTAAAGCTGTCAAAGTCTTCCAGTGGTACATTTACAGAACAGTGGGTCAATAAATCCATCCAGCTATCCTCAACCCCTTTTCACATGTTTGCACATGGGTCAGGGTGTCACCTAAACAATGGCAATCATCTAGAGCCAAAGTTTACACCACAAGGTGGCTAGCCCTGCCGTGGTAGTTCATCTGTACCACAATGACAGCTGTTAAGTTAAATGATGATTTAACTTAGATACAGTGTACAGCATGAACTCCATAAGACAGCTGTGGTTATGTATTTGTTTCATGGTGATGGAGTGATCTGGCATCAGCTTTATATGAACACATAGACAGTTGATATTGATCAACAGCTAGGTGATGTAATATATGTATTACTAGTCCTTAATGGCAGTGGAAATTAAGACAAACCAAGGTGTTGACAATGGTGAAGCTCCTTCACAGAAATTTGTAGATGTGATTAAGTTTGGCAAGATATCTTTTTTAAGGAAGTGCTTCAAAATAGACTGAAATTTGTAGAAAAGTCTGTAAAGTCTCTGAGATCAATATGATAAAGATGTCAGTAGAACAAATAGCCGAGAAGCAATCTCTGTATATCTGTAAACGGGTCTACTTCATTTGATCGAAAGACCATTGACCTAAACCTATTTAATCGAAATTTCATTTGATCGAAAACCAGTATTCAAGGCATAAAACTGGTATTTGTCCCCCTCCCCGATGTCGTGTGACCCTGGAG
Organism: Protopterus annectens; assembly: GCF_019279795.1. Lineage (NCBI taxonomy): Eukaryota > Metazoa > Chordata > Ceratodontiformes > Protopteridae > Protopterus > Protopterus annectens. The sequence continues at coordinate 1,134,234,549 of NC_056739.1, forward strand.
TTAGTATATATAGTTAGGGGGGTGTGGGGGGGTGCTGCCCCCCACAGTGGAGGGGGTGGGGGTGAAATTCAAGTGCTTAAAGGGGTCACTTGAATTTCATGCAAAAGCATGGTGCAGGCACATGCATCTTATGCACATAGTGCTTTCTGCTAGTCCATATCATATTTTATCAACCCTGGGCTGTGATCTTCGGTAGACACAAATCCCTGATACTGAAGGAAGGTGACCTGAGCAGATTATGTGGATTCTGACCACTTCCTGAATGTGGCTCTGTAGCATACTTTCATTCCAAAATCAGTGCCTAACATCTCCTAGTCCTCACTTAACAGATTTCATCCTGTCAAAAGGATTGATGGATGATTGATTTAAATATCTCTTGACATGCGGTGCTGTTATACATTGTACACACTAAGCTTTAGTTGAGAAGGATGCTGATCTTTTATAGCAACACCCTGAAATGCCTTAGCACATGTATCTCATTGGATCATGCATATTTTTAATTGAATGGTATAGTAGTGCTGCATATAATATCCCTACTGCCCCCGGCAGAGGTGATCAGTCAACAACTGGCAACCTAACGTGTGCTTAAAATCTAAAGACAACTGCAGTTGTACCATTAGTCAGTATATATCACATGCCACATAGGAAACTATCCATTAATCCATATTGTACATACAGCAAGTACTGAATGTGCACAGCATGGTTCCCACAGCCATTGATAATGCAACTATCAGGGTAACATGGTTCACAGTTGACCTTCAGGGAAAATAAATAAAATCAATGTTTATGCTATATAGGTTCATAGGTGTGTACTAGGCTAATGGTTCTGGAACCTTTACAAGCCTATCCCATAGGATTACCCTGGCATTGTGCCACCCAACCTTAGTTCCCAGTGTCTCTGTTGAGTAAAGCCACTGGAGTGATCCCTGGAGTGAATTTTCTATTTCCCATCCACTCATCAAAATTTCTCTTGAAGAGAGCCAGTGAGGTTCTCTGCTTCACATGTATGGGAAGCCTATTTCATAGCATCCTCAGTCTCTGGGTTATGTACCTGTCTGTCCAGCATATTCTCTTGATTGTGGTAATGAGATTGAGGTCACTGGAGAGTGTGGTGCGGAGGGATTGGGATTTCTTCAGATGTAGCATTTCTAACAGAGCTGGATCAAACATGGCTTTGTAAGTCAAGCAGAGATTGCCTCTAAGTAGCCGATATGAGAAGAGTAATTGGAGTTTTTTTAGTCTGTCCATATAGGACAAATGTTTAAGGCCTAGGATCCTCTTTGTGAGGTACTTTTGCAACCTCTCCAGTTGTTGCAGGTGTTTAGTGAGGTACATGCCAAATGGGACATTCTACTCAATGATTGGCCTAGTGAGGGAAGAGTAGAGGAAGAAAATGACCTCTTTCTTCCTGGATGCAAAACCCTTAGTAATGAGATGTGCCACATAGAAGGACTTTCTGACCACAGTGGCAATGTGGTGTTCAAAAGAGAGGTTGCTGTCAACCTGTGTTCCCAGATCTCTTATAACTCCTTCTGCATTCAGTGGACTACCATCAATGTGGAAATATTTTAAATAAAAGTGTACAGAGTTGCCATATAAATAATGAATGCCTTTCCAGTAGTGTGGAAACCATTTAGTAATTATTTTTTAGACAGAAAATACAACTGTCTTTTTATATATTGAACATATAAAGTGCAATGATCTTAAATGACTTGATAGCTTTAAAAAGATTTAAAATTAATTAAATGAATTAATAGGATGAGAGTTGGTAAAATTTAATGTTCATACTTGGGTATAATTATATATTTATCTATTGTATAACAATTTCTAATATAATAAGGTTTTAGTTTTCAGAGTTTTTTTTAGGATTTCTAACATAATAGTTGTTCATATCAACATTTGGTGAAAGCTCTTATATAACACATATTTATAGCCTAATAGTTTTTAACATATATGTTGAGTATGTTTCTCTACTTTATGAATTTTTTGTAACAAAGAATTTTTATGTAAGGGACCTTCAAATTTAAAGTGTCCCAATAATTGATTAATTAATTAATTGAATATGATACGTATTTGTTTGGTAAGTTGAGTTGAGTTGTCTGAAGAAGTTGGGGTTTTGACCTCAACGAAAGCGCTAACATTAAAAGTATTTTAGTGAAGTAACAGCAGCCAGCTTGCTTTTTTGTTTTTAACAGCTTTAAAAAGACAACCCAGCTTTAACAATGGTGGCTAAAATGGTGTTTGTAGTTCGGTAACTGAGAACTTGTAGGATGCACGGTATGGCACACTGATAGCAAGCATAAGGGAGGCACTCAGCCAGCTTTAACTGGATATTAATTGCATGTGGTGCCTAGAACATTGCGATTATGCTAAAAATTAGGATGAAGATAGGCTTCTTAAGCACCTTCATGACATCACAAAGGTGCTTAACAAGCTTGTATTAAGTGTCTCTAAGCTATGTAAAAGCTCTAGTCTTGCACTAGAATATAACATTGACCAGTGCTGGTCACCCCACAACAGCAACACACTTTTAAACAAAAGTGTGGCAAAGTGAAATATTAAAATTTTTTTAAATCTATTAATTTCTCAGAGGAACACCACTTCTGTCCATTGTCTGTGTGGCAGTTCTAAGTGTGTTATGGCTTTCAAAGCTGCAGAACACATCACACTCTTACATTTTCTTTTCTGTGAATGATATAAGTGGAGCACATAAAGATCTATGCATTACAAAGAATTATGATTGAGTCTGTCAGATCATAACCCTTAACATGTGTTCTCCACATGAATGCCAAAACTGAGCCCTCAAAGTGCAAAATCACTACTGTACCTTGACTAATGCCATGGTTACTGGAGGGACTGGACCGTCTCGCCCAGGCTGAGAGGAGGGAGGCTGCTATGGCTTATTGCAATAGCAGCACTAAGATCTGTGTGATCTCTGTGCTCTAAGCAGTATAGCACATGGCCAGGATGTTGGCCAAACATGGAAGAGAGCATGCAACCCCCACAGGCAGTAAATGCAGAGCTTACAAGGCTACAGTGAGGTAGAGGCAGGACACTCCCCAGCAGCAGTATCGCACTGCACTAGCTCCAGACATGGTTTGAGAGAATCTTGGGGAGTCTAAGATAGGTCCAGTAGACGCAGTGAAAGAGGAGTAGAGCTGGTGACAAAGATTGATCCTCCTAAGTTTTGCTTCTCTCTGTTATTGAGGTGAATTACTTGCCATCCATATCTCAAATACACAATAAGTTAGTAAGGACTGGAAACCAAATCTCCATCAATTATGTGTGTCACAGAACTCTGAAACATAATGTAACAGTCAGAGTTAGCTGCTGAATACTCAAGATGCTACATCCAACTTTCTTATACTAAGAACGTCTTAAATAAACTGTAATGTTTAGTACTGGAAATATAAAGTTCGGTAGCACATGATATGAACAGTTTAACCTTGATAGAGTTTCATTGTAAAATCTTTATTAGCCAATAAGTCATTGTTTACCTTTTCATAGTTTTATTATTAGTAATGATGAAGGTACAAAGCGATTTAAGGATGTTAAACCAGCATTCACTTTCAAAAGAAAGTAATTTTAAGAGTGTTTTGGAAAATAAATCTATTGGTTGTGCAAATAATTTTCCTAAAAATTCAAGATGTGGACGATGTAACCAATGTGGATATATTGAGTGCAGCTATCAAGGGTGGCTACAGGATAAAATTAGGACCTATAAAAATAAAATAAAAAAGAAGCAGGAATGTCCTTGCAGGAATAGGATCGTCAAAATAGTTTTAATAAAGTGAAATAAAATCAGTACAAGCGCATTAGTCTCTTGTGGATTCTTCTTCAGATACAATGCAAACTCTGTCCATTAAAGTTTAAGTACATTTCAAACCCTCTTGTTAATACCAATCAACATTCATTAATTAATAAAACAATTATACAATTGTCTTGTAAAAAACTCATCCAATGGTGGAAAAACCATCAGCCACTCTCTTCTAACAACCTAACCAACCGTGATTTACTTTAATTTCCAATTACAATCTTATTTCTATTTTTACATTAAAAAATGTTTTCCTTTGTTAAGTACAATCAAAACTCCTTTTTTAAAAAATCCATTTTTTATGTTTGTGCATGTTCACAAAAAGAAATAAAAAATAAAAATGGTTGTTTTTTGGGGAAGCATTTAATATTTAAGTTTGTCCACCGGTTTAGCTTCTTTCGCTTTATAAGGGATTAAATATCCACTGGATTAGATTGGTTAATTTAAGGGGTGTGTCTCCTTTAATGTTTTGTATAACATTTTGTATAAGAATATCCAGCTTTTTTATTTGTGTGATTCTGATGATGTCATATTGTTTAAGACGAAAGTGCTAAACCATATGTTTTTTTTATATATTTTTAAAGTGTATCATTGGGATTTTAATTTACATTCATTAAAATCTTTCATTGGGAAATGTGTCCTGGTCCTTTGGAGCTCCTGGTTTTGTGTTTTTGTTTGTGGATTTATACTAGGAATTCCTGCCTTTGTTTGGTTTTATTTGCAGTTTTAATATGGGCGATGCAGTGGTGCAGCGGTTAGAGTTGTCACCTCACAGCTAGAGGTTCAACGGTTCAAATCTTGGCTGAGATGCCTACTGTGTGGAGTCTGCATATCCTCCCTGTGTTCACGTGGGTTTCCCCTAAGCACTTCAGTTTCCTCCCACATTCCAATGACATACATCTGGAGTGTTCCTCCCCAGACACCCACTGAAAATGGGCTTTGTTCCAGTCAGACATTCCCAGTAAACAAATGTTGAATAAATAATGTAGTTTTCTAGCTAAATATGTCTGGGTGGGCTATTAGACCTTCTTTGAAATCAGGGCAGATTCTTGCTGTTGCTGATCAATGTTTTGCAATAGTCCAGCTTATTGTTTTCATAGCTCTCAACCTACCCTCTTCAAAATGAGGAACACTAGCCCTCATAATGTGGAACAAATGGACAAAATGTGGAACACATACTAATGGCTTACTAACAACTTCAACTAGGAAGGTCATAGGATGGTTAAAATATGCTGGTTTTACTTATAAAGAAGATCTTTTAATGAATTAATATGATTCATTTCTATTTATCATGGATTTCACTTAAAAAAATTCCTAACACTGAATGTGTGATAGACTCTTTCAATGTGGAACTTAGAAGAACTTCGAGGAACATGAACTTTTCAAAGCCCCAAATGAGGTACGTTCTTCGTAATGAAGTACACTTGAGAGGTATGGTTTTAGGTAGGAAGGGGAATACTTTTCATGAAGCAGAACATCAAATGAACACAGTATAATACATCCCCAAAAACATTTTATTTCATTTATGCCTTTGATTCATTTAGGTCCATAACTGTAGTCCACCACCACCGACATATAGACTTCATCTCCAGGTGCAAATCTACATACCTGTGTGTATGTATTGGACGTCTCTTTGTGAACCAGTTGTTGCTGTGGATTAAAGCAGCTCAGCTGTGCATAAGCATTTCTGCTGGAGACAAATGTGGCATCATCTCATAAGCAATTCTCTAAGTGAACAAGAGCCACAGCAGTTTTGTTTCCACAGTCTCAGTATTCATCTATTCATTTTCTCGGCCCTTTGCTCAAATACTGTCAGCCCTCTCTGGCAGACAATGAGATGAGGCATTAAATGGTACAGTAGTCACATGACAGACTCAATTACTTATCATAAATTTAGAAGATTCTACACTGACGACAAAAGATCCATTATCAGGCACAAGACCATCTGGAATGTCACCTATGTAAAATGTTATCTTAGTTTTCAGATGACATTTGTATATGAAGTAGCACGATTCAAGGCATTTACTTAGAATCAGCCTGTTCAGGAGATGTGAAAATCATCCTGTAGCATATAAATATGGAAGGAAAATGACAGGATAGAAACGTCATGTTTCAGATGCAGAAAGGAGTAGAAGGAAATAGTATTGTTTTAGGGAAATCCTTGCAAGGATTTGGACAGTAAATTTGCTGGAGCTATGATAAACAGAAGAAGTTCCAGAATGTAGTATAAAAGCAGAATACAAACTACAGGCTGTGTAAAGTACTGTGAAGGCAGAGGTGAAATATAAACAAATCGGGAACAAATATATAATAGGAAAAACTGTTGCACAGAAGAGAGCATGTAAAATTTGTTAAGATGGTGGGTAGAATTTTTGAGAAAGACATGAGGGAAATTTCATTGCCAGCATATAGGTAATATAACCATGCATACCTCACAATGTGGTGATTATTGAGAGATTGATTGAGTTAAGAAACTGAGGAGGTACGAGATTGTATTATATTTTCTTGTTTATGGGATGTCTGGTTAGGTTAGTGCTGGGAAGTCTGGGATGAGGATAAGGGTTTATTGACAATTGAGGACAGTTTATAGAGGAAGAGTTAGATGAAAAAACTTGGGTTAATGATCTGTAATAGTTATAAGAATACTATGCCTTATTTGAAAACTGTTTTTATTTATTTCTTCCTTTATGCTGAGGTTTTCATAGGTTCATAGGTAGGTACGTACTAGGCTATCGGCCCAAGGGCCTAAGTAAGCCTAGCCTACAAAGTTCCCTGGCATACACCAACCCAAGAAAGTTAATTTCCTGTGCCCCTGTCGAGCAGAGCCACAGAAGTGATCCCCGGGGTGTATTTCCTATTTCCCATCCACTCATCAAGATTTTTCTTGAAGAGTGTTAATGAGGAGCTTTGCTTGACATAGATGGGTAGCTTGTTCTAGAGTATGGGAAGTCTCTGGGATAGGAATCTATCCCTCCAGCAAGTCCTGTTTATTGTGGTGACAAGGTTTAGGTCCCTTGAGCATGTAGCTCGGAGGGATTGGGATTTCATTAGGTTTAGCATGTCCAACAGCTCTGGGTTTGACATAGCTTTATATGTTAGGCAGAGATCACCTCAGAGTAGGCGATAAGCTGCAGAGTAAAGCTGGAGTTTTTTGAGACGATCAGTGTAGGGCATCTGTTTGAAGCCAGTAATTCTCTTTGTGAGGTACTTCTGTGGCCTTTCCAGCTGCTGCAGATATCTTGTGAGGTACATTCCAAAAGGGGCATTGTACTCTATAATGGGTCTAATGAGTGTCGAGTAGAGGGGAACAATGACCTCTTTTTTCTTTTATGAGAACCCTTTAGTGATGAGGTGTGCCATGTAGAAGGATTTCCTGACTACTGTGGCAATGTGATTATCAAAGGAGAGACTACTATCCACCTGGGTCCCAAGGTCTCTTATCACACATTCGGTGTTAAGAAGACTGCTGCCTATGTGGTAGTTCATGGGTACAGAGGTTTTACCAAAGGGAATAACAATGCACTTTTTGGCACTGAGCTTGAGGCCATGACTCTGACACCAGGCATCTGTCTCAGTGAGGCCCCTCTGTAGGATGTCCGCATCATTTGGGGACTCAACTATAGCTCATAGTTTGCAGTCATCTGTGAACTTCATTAGTCAGAGGCCTTCTGTGTTAGCCTGTACTTCAGAGAAGTAGATACCAAACAGGAGAGGTCCCAGGACTGAACCCTGTGGTACTCCACTTATCACTGGTTTGAAGTCAGATTTGAAGTCTGCAACTTTTACAGTGTGGGTTCTGTCAGTGAGCAAGTTGGCAACCCATCTTTTGACATAGGGATTTATACCTAGTTTAGTGAGTTTATCTATAATTCCAGAATGGGGGATGGTGTCGAAAGCCTTGGCAAGGTCAAGATAGGCTGTGTGAACCACCTTACCCTCGTCTATGGCTTTGGTAACTGCCTCAAAGAAGTCAACCAGGTTCAGGAGGTAAGATCTGTCTTTCACAAACCCGAACTGGGTGGGGTTCAGAGTTTGGAGGTTGCGAATGTCTTTGTTTATGAATTTCATTTTGCATTTCCTATTTGTATTCTGTTGTTTTCTTTATTGTATTTGTTGTCTAACTAGCTGTTGGAATTTTTTGACATGCATTATCTTTATCTTTCTGTATTATTTCTGTTGTAGGATTAATTCAATGAACCCTTACACTTTCTGTTTGCTTTCCATACTATAGGGACAGAGAAAGAGAGAAAGAGAGAGAGAGATAAAATTGACAGACCAGAGTGATCGAGAGAAAGATCTTAAGCAGTAGAAAGTGATAGACAGTGAAAAGGCAGTGCCTTGCGTGTTTCTGCAGTATACAGTATACTCCTCATAACAATAACACCACAGCTGGAATTATGCTTTTGGGGAGCTGTTGGCTGGTAGCAGCCTTACTGGCCTGGGTGCTGTTCTTGTGCGTGTTTCTGCAGTATACAGTATACTCCTCGTAACAATAACACCACAGCTGGAATTATGCTTTTGGGGAGCTGTTGGCTGGTAGCAGCCTTACTGGCCTGGGTGCTGTTCTTGTGCGTGTTTCTGCAGTATACAGTATACTCGTAACAATAACACCACAGCTGGAATTATGCTTTTGGGGAGCTGTTGGCTGGTAGCAGCCTTACTGGCCTGGGTGCTGTTCTTGTGCGTGTTTCTGCAGTATACTCGTAACAATAACACCACAGCTGGAATTATGCTTTTGGGGAGCTGTTGGCTGGTAGCAGCCTTACTGGCCTGGGTGCTGTTCTCAAATTGTTAGTGTACTTGATCTGATGGGTGATTTCCTAAAAAAAAAACAAATGAGGTGAAGTTAGCTCTTTGGATGAAGCATCCAATGGAGGTTTGCAGAGCAGTGATGTGTTACACAGACTGATGACTGCCTCAAATGCTGACAGAGATACACGGCCCCCGAAACAGTTACATGCCAAAGAGATAGAGTACTGTACAGTGTATAAAATGAAAATGTGAAATTCCTAAAAGTAATGCCATATGCTTCAGTAGTAAAGAGTGTTTTCATTGTGCCAAATATTAGTAGTGCAGTGCTGAGAAGTCAATGGAAGAACACCATTTGAATCCACGGATGTGAATTGTGGTATTGGTAGACATTGTGTTTGGTTAATATTATTAAAGCCTATACAGATAACAATTAGACCCATTATTCATACCAGCAAAGAATATTTTGGCTGATATGGCATTTGAAAAGCCCAGTGTTGTATTACATTTTTGGAACAGTGTGAGATGTTTAAAGCAAAAGAGACTTGGCATACTATATATAGTTCTTCTGTAATTACTTCTGCAGATGTTTCATAAGAGGACCTTAAATGTGAACTTGAAAAGAAGTGCAACAGGTTTTATCAAATATCAAAGCTTACAGACATACATGGGATTTAGAAGGAAATGAAAACTGGAATAAACATTCCAGAAGGACATTATATACATTTACTTAATATTATTGAATTAAAGAGGAATAAGAAAGACATACAGGGGGCAACTTATCAAATGTTATATTTGCAAACAGTTATACTATGAAACACCAACTTCCTGAATGTTGACAGGCCAAAAGAGTGAAACAAATGCCTGAAATTTAAAAGGGTGAAAAAAATATCTGTTACTTATTTTTTGCAAGACGTCAAGCCCCACTGCACTCCTGAGTTGGGGGACAAGCCACCTCCATCCTTGAACTTATGGATACCAATTCCACAGTTGCATCAAATCAAAGATGGGAGAAATCTGACAAAACAAGTGAATCATTGCCAGCAAACATCATACAACAATGACTTCCTTTGGGGAAACAGTGTTCTGTGTTATGCTGTTTATCTTGCTTTTTTTCTTTATGCTAATGATGCTTGAGCTGTTTCCCCTCGAGCATGCGTAGGGATGCCATTTGTAAACAGGTTGGACATATTGCCAAAGGCTATCATTTGAACGTGTGTTAAGTCAGTGCACAGAGAAGCAGGGCATTTTGAGAAGGATTGTAAACCTGAATGTACAATGTGTAAATAAGCAAGCCATTTTTTAAATCATTAAGACAAATAAAAATAAAGTAGGGAATGTGATACACATTTGTAACCACAGTAAATAAAACGATTTTCAAATGTAGCTATTTGTAACCATGTAATTCTGCTCAAAAATTCAGTCCAGATTCGTTTAGGTTTTTGATTTTAATACTCACATATTGCAATAACATGCAGAATTCAGTGTTCCTTTAGTGAAAGTTAAAACAGGGGCTGCAAGTCACGGTATTGAAGTTATGGTTGGCACTTTTGTGTATCACCAGGGATTCAGTTCTTTAATTAAGTGAGATGAGGCAGATTACATTGTTTAGAAGCAATGACAAAAGATTTAGTCTCCTAAATTTTAGATGTACATTTTCTTGCACAAACTGTCCAGGGACTGAAACAGACGTGGTGGAACTGGAAGCCAGCAGGTAAAGCATAATTTCAGATTTAACAGGTGATCTATTGTACAAGCATTAAATAAAGGTATTTCAAAGTGCTACATCTGGATGTGAAAAAAGGACCCCATGGAGCAATCCTAGGATAGCGTGATATTGTTTTACCTCAGTGGGAATAATTCTTCATTGCTCACGCTGGGATTTTTATACAAGACATCACAGGCAGGATAAGATAATGTGCTACCCAGACTAAAATGCTGTTCTCTGTACTTTTTAAAGAAAGGAAAACTGTGGTTGATTATTGCATTTGACTATCTGTAAGGATACACTTATGTCATGTTTTTGGCAGCTGATTTAGCTGTGACTATCAGCATTTCATTCACAAGTCTAACAATTTTAATTGGCATATGTACACTATACAGACTGATAGTTTTTGTATTTTGTAGAAGTTTTACCTCTGTTAACAAGCTGTGACTTGAAATATTAAATATATTACACGTTGATGGATAAGTGTTTTTCAGGGACATGACTTTTTGAAACAGTATGCCATTTTCTAGATCAGAGACCCTCCTTCACAATTTTGTTCCCATCAATCACCAAAAAGACCATTTAACAAAATATTTAGCAATGAGCTATGATAAATGTAGAAAAAAAATCTATCACAACTTTTTGAGCAAAATGAATGCATTATTTTTAAAAAGTGTATGTTTTGGTGTGCATAGTGTATGTTTGACAGTTTTGGGAGGTTTCCTAAAAATCTGTAGGGAATTATGACCTAAAGTAAATAACATGTAAAGATGAGACACGTGCCAAGCCTTTTTCTTTATGCTTCCCAATAAATATGACTGAGGCAAATTACATCAGGTAAATAGATCCTAATGCAGGCATCTTATCGAGAATAGAAGAAACATTCTAAAATGCAGTTTCAGTCGATCCCCTACTCTTCTAAACAGCAAATTATAAACATTTAATGGAACTATGAAAGACATGACTGCAGGTAACGTCATCTAGCCACACTGCAAGTAGGTAAGTTAGTATTGTCCGATGCTATTGGAAAAACAGAAAGATTCATTGATAAGATCCTACGCTAAACATGTTGGAGGAAACTGAGTCGAGTTGTTGACAATAACAGTTATAGTAGGGAACTGCAAATGAATAAAGCTGAGGTATGCTACATGCTAGTAGTAACTCTATATAGATTTAGATATGTTTCTGCAATGAATAAAAGGAGACTTTGTGGCCGCACTGGTTGTGGTGACAGCAGCACAGGTGCTGTTGTAAACTGGGGCAACGGGGGATGGAATGGCCAGGAGAATGCAAAGCAATGAATAAATAACAGATGGATAACTCTCTTTTCCTGGAAACTGAGTAGAAGGAGTCTATCCCACTAATCTGCTGCAATGCATAACTTCTAGACTGTAAGATAATCCTGATCAAACTGACATGTAAGATGATTCAGCTCACCGAAGCAGAGGCTTGCACCCACCTCAGTCTGTAAGGGAAGTCAAGAACAGTAAGGAGGAGGATGGATAGGGTGTAGAAACATTTGTTGCAGGACTCATTACTCAGCATTCAGCCCTTGGTAGAAAGGATAGGCAGTAGAGGTAACAAGTACTGCCCCAAGAATTAAGGTCAGGGAAGGGGAAAGTTCAAATGTAGTTTTAAAATAAAAGTATATTTTTACCATGTTTGACAAAGGACTGCTTAGTAATGAGGTAGAAAAAGATTTGAATTTGATATGATCTTGGATATTTCATTTATTGAAAGACCATATTATGTGGCAGCAGTGAAAAATATACCTATTAGGATTCTGAGCTTCCTTAGGAAATAGTCAAATTATTCTTCCTCTTAAAAGCAGTAAAGGTGTCACCTTGAGTGCTGCAGTCACTTATCATCTTCTGGATGCAAGAACAAATGAAAGACACAGAAGGAGCTGTGACACCATAACTAATTGGCATTTCAGATCAGTTTTACAAGAATATTACAGACGAGCAGTACATAGTGGTTTGTACTGTCAGTACTCATCTCACAAGACTTAAGTACATAACAGACAGCAGAGAACGCTGCAACAGAAAATGAAAATTCAAAATGCATTTAATCTGAAGGGGGTAAGGGGTAACTACAGAGAGAGAGGCAGTATGTGTCTGTGTGTGAGCATGTGTGAGGGGGAGAGACTAAAATATTTAGCTTTGTTAAACTTAAGAGGAAGACCCTTACAAAGTAACTGAACTTCGGGTAAGAAGGCTATAGTGCCACTTGTTATTGAGATGCAGAGGTATAACTAGGGTGAAGCAAATGAGGTAGCTGCCCCAGGTGCAAGGTGTAAGAGGATGCAATTGTCAGACCAGTCCTGCATCTTCCAAGTAGGCAGACAGCAGTAGCAGATGTTCTCCCCTCTCCGTGACATAAGTCTGTACATACTTAAAATGAATATGGATAACTTGTCTTAACTTTCAGATTTTGTAGCATAAAAGCCCATTAGTAAGGTGTAGCTGTTTCTTCAAGATCTGGGATAAGGACAAGAGAAGGCATCACACTGGAAGGCTATATTTAGTGACGTGGGTTAGAGTAACTCTTTAATATGCTGTAGAAAATATAACAGCTTGGTATGTTTGCCCTAACTGTTAGATACTGATTAGATATCTTATGCATGTTACTAATATAACACATAGTTCCATGAGTGCAAAATCACTCCCACAAAGTTTAAAAATGTTATTTTTTCTGACCGATATCTTTGCATATGATCTTTTCATTAAGATAGAGGAATAATAGAAATGGGCCCCGGTGCCTGCATTTGTATACTCATATAGAATATTATTCAATTTCAAAATAACTTTTTTTCTTTTTTCTCATGCATCCTAGACTGCTTGTTAGCCCACACATAATATAAAAAAAAAACAGAGGGAACAATTTCAGCAATTTTGGAACAATTCAGATGTCAAAAACATGTCTACTCTTGTAAACCTTGCATTCAAGTATGACTGAAAAGATTGTTTTGGAGATGGCTACTAATTCAAAACCAAGGTGGTCACAAAAAAGACAAGAAAGGTAAAATGATTTGCTTGCCAAGGACTATTGTAAGGCATTGGAGATATAGGACCATACAAACTGCACTTATTGGATAAAGGAAAGCCTTATCTGGACACAGGCTAAATGGTGGAAATAGAAACAATGCTTGTGAACAGACAATGTTTGCTTATTTTGTTTTTCTACTACCATTTGTTAACTGGGGAAGAATACTGATTTCCACGGACAATTTTGGGGCTCTTCCCAGAGTGCTATATCAAGTCATGTCAGCTTGGGTGCCTCATGAGGTTATTTTCAAATATATCACTAATCACTAAAGTAATAAAGGGACATGAGCACTGTGCTGATGACAGAGATATTATGAAAAAAGTTTTTTTCAGTCTTAAGGGGATTTGTCCTATAAAGACATTATAAGAACCCCTTTGTACAGATGGGAAAAAAGAGGTCAAAGAGGATCTGAACCAGAGAAAAAGTGGTAGAATCTTGGTGCAGGTTTAGTATTGGTTTAGAATATTATGGCGGTGAAAACAACTAGACAGATGTAAACAATGTTAAAAAAGAAGGAGCTTTTCAACTATTAAGATAATTTAAAATGCTTTCAGTTAACTACAGATGAAACGAGCAAAGGGCTGGCATAGTGGACTAGATGCAAAAGTATCACATTAAGAGGGAGCAGAGACCACTGAGCTTTATGTTCATGGGATCACCTACTGTCTTGAAAATGTTTTAAAAAATGCATGGCCTGGACACAAGTAAATGCATTTTAAACTTCTATTAACAACTTACCAAGAAGTCTATTCTGCTAGGTTACCACCTTTTCACATTCTCAAAATGGAATATTTCTTGTTAAAACATGAGATTTTGCAGGACAAATAAGACGCATAACCAATACAAAGTACGTATTTTCATTTCATTACCCACATAAAAGCTTAATGTTGTAGTCATTTTGTTTTCTGAATACTCTGTTAGGATATTACACTATTTCATCTACAGAATTAGTTTTCAGCAACATTTACATGAATGCAAGAAAATACTTGTCCTAAAATATCAGGACATATTTTATTTCCCTGCAGCATATAACTTTCCTGTGAAAAGAGGGACAGATTGTAATCCTTTAACATGAATAAAACAATCTGTTGTAATATTTTGCATCATCCTGTCTTTTGAGAGCTGATTACTGACCATTACTGTAGAAGATGGTTAAGCTGCATCCCCACACAGCATGCATGCCAACAAGCCCATCCTTCTCTCATGGCTGCCGTCCTCCCTGATTTCCTTGGTTTGTTCTCTCACTGCAGCTAAAGACTACTGGTTCTAGATCAGGGTTTGAAATAAACAAACTCAGCCTCTTCTCTGTGTATGTTGAAACAGGCTGGGCGTTTGCACTTTGTGCTGTTGTTTACAGAAAAGTACATAAAGGTTTATGTTTACAAATCCGTAGGTAACATTATGAAATGTCACCACACCCATGGTGTGTGTGTGTGTGTGTGTGTGTGTGTGTGTGTGTGTGTGTGTGTGTGTGTGTGTGTGTGTGTGTGTGTGTGTGTGTGTGTGTGTTTGTGATGTAGTTACAACTGCATGCTCATGTATATGTGTGTTTGCGTGAGTGTGTGCGTGTGTGTGTGTGTGTGTGTGTGTGTGTGTGTGTGTGTGTGTGTGTGTGTGTGTGTGTGTGTGTGTGTGTGTGTGTGTGTGTGTGTGTGTGTGTGTGTGTGTGTGTTTATGGCTGTGTGGTAATGTAGCCCCATCCATGTGTATGTGTGTATTTAAAGTTATGTGTTAGTAATGCAGCCAAACTTATGGGCATGTGTGTACTTAGAGGTATGTGTTATTAATGAGGACACTCTCATGTATGTCCCAAGCCTTTCTGTGTTGGAGGGAAGCCTTCTAGGTTATCAGTGGGCATGGTAAGCATTAGGTGGCCTATCTACCACAAGAGGAGTGGTTTATGGCACAGAAAATGTAGTTTACTGGCCATTTCAACACTTTTGTCCATCTCCTTCAACGTTCTGGTTTAAAAGCCCACATTTGCACTTGTTTCCCACCTTTCCTATAACTAGTCTAGTCCAGATACAGATTTTCTATATCCAAGACTGTTTGTAAGCTTCTGAGCCCCCCCAAGCCTCTCTGTGTTGGAGGGAAGCCTTCTAGCTTGTCAGTGGGAGTGGTAAGCACTTGGTAATCTATCTACCACAAGAGGAGTGGTTTCTGCCCCACAAATTGTAGTTTATTGGCAGTTTTTCCCATCTCCTTTAACTTTCTGGTCTAAAAGCCCACGTTTGCGCTTTTCCCACCTTTCCTGTAACTAGTCTAGTTCAGATACAGATTTCCTGTATCCAGGACTGTATGTAAGCTTCTGAGCCCCCCAAGTCTTTCTATGTTGGAGGGAAGCCTTCTAGCTTGTCAGTGGGATTGGTAAGCAGTACGTAGCCTATCTACCACAAGAGGAGTGGTTTCTGGCCTAGAATTTGTAGTTTATTGGCCGTTTGGGCAGTTTTTCCATCTCTTTCAACTTTCTGGTTTAAAAGCCCATGTTGCACTTGTTTCCTGCCTTTCCTGTAACTTTTCTAGTCCAGATACAGATTTGCTGTATCCAGGACTGTTTGTAAACTTCTGAGAGGTGCCAAAGTCTGGTCTTCAATTTTTTCCTTAGATCTGCTAGTTCTCTCCACTCCTGCACTTTTACTAGCTTATTAGTCTGGCACTTTACCATACTAGACTTCTTGAAGCAATTATTGTAGCACACAAAAGTGCTACCAGCACTAAACATTCTACAGGGGAACAGCTCCAGTACTTATTATTAATGCCCACTCTTCCAGATATGCCTAAAGGTCAGTTCCCTGTGCTTTCTCCTATTAACCTGGTGAACTTGGGCATCCTGAGGCAATGTATCAACTGTCTCATGTACACCAACAATGCTCTCCTCTTACCTCACAACACTCAGACTTGCGAGAGATGCACTTATATATCCAAACTGGAAGCCACGCACTCTCCAGCCAAGACTAGAATAGCTGGTCAAGAGGAGAAGGTCAACACTTGCACCACACCACATGGAACACATAACCCTCCAAAACACACACCAGCACTGCTTTCACATAAAAACACAAACCACACACCCACCTTTGAGGAGGCTCTCAATAAAAATCTACCCAAACAGCAGAAACCTCCAAGGCAGAAACACACTCGACCACCACAACACAACAGTAATCATGAGACACATAATTCTACTAAACAGTGTGCCACTCAACCAAAGCCCCTAAGGCAAAACAGCATGCCCAGCACACTAGTCATAGGTGACTCTATAGTGAGGCACACTGATGTCCCACTCACTAGATTGAATAAGGAGAAAGTAACAGTCAGCTGCCTGTCAGATGCCAGGATCCACCATATAATGCACACACTCAGGTCCCTCAACAACAGGTGCAAATATGACTCTGTCATTGTACATGTGGGTGTGAATGACCTGAGACGTACCTCCCTGTACTACATGAAAAGAGACATGGAGGAGCTCTCGGATTATGTAGCCCAGATGGGTATGACCCTAGCCCTGAGCAGTATCCTACCATTACCCAGAATGATACCACAGTACAAGTAGAAAATGATTGATTTCAACAATTGGCTACCTTTCTGGTGTCATTCCAAGGAAATCCAGTATCTGTCTGCCTGGGATGACATGACTGACAGACCTCAATGCTTTGCCAGAGATGGCCTGCAACTGTCAACCCTGGGCTTCTGGATACTGGCCAAAGCTCTTGCCACTCCTATAGTGTCTTTTTTAGGCAGTGTTCCAAAGACCAAATTACCACCATAACAGCTACAAACAAATGCAATCTGAGGATCATGCTGCTCAATGCCAGAAGTCTAAATCTCAAAAAGCACTCCTTAAAATGGAGAACATCGACATTTGTACTGTAACAGAGACCTGGTTCAAGGCAGCAGAAAGCAGTCCTGAACTACCAGGTTATAACTGATTCCACACCGTTCGGCCCCAGAACATGGACCGAAGCTCCAAAGGCAGTGGTGTTTCCATATTCATAAAGGATGCGTACACCTGCAGACTGATAGCCCAACATAATGCATCTGAGATACTTCAGGTGCAGCTAACATTGGGTACGACAGTGATTCAGATCGTAGCCTGCTATAGGTCTCCAACCATGTCCCAAGACTCACACTCCACGTTCCTAAGCACCCTAGAGAATATTAGGGTCCAACCTAACACTCTCATACTGTGTGACTTCAACTACCCCTCCATTAACTGGGAAAACTACTCATGTACCAATACACTTGCCCAATGCTTTCTGGAATTCATTAATTCCAGTTCCCTGGACCAGCTCGTTCTTACCCCCACTAGAGGTAGCAACATCCTTGACCTGGCCATTACTAACTTGGGCGACCATTGCTCTACACCAATAGTAAACTATTCCCTTATTAGATCCGACCACAAACTAATCACCTTGGAAATCCACATCCCTCCCACCCCCCCACCCCCAGAAAGGTAACTACCATGAAAAACATCTCCAAAGCTAACTTTGGGCTCCTAAAAACACAGGTTGGTAACTTCATGGCACCCATGTAAATAGAGAATAGTTGCATGACTGCTGAATCATACACCAATGCACTGTACGAACACGTACACAATAGAACCAAGATGCTCTCCTCAAAAAATAGAAGCCAATCTGCTGGTCCCCTGCCATAAACAAACTCTACAAAAGAAGGAGGAAACTGATGCAGAATAAGGTGAAGTCCCAAGACTGGAAAAACTCCCTTATCAGCCTCAACAAAAGGTTGAGATCCCTCATCAAATCCTCTAAAGCGAGCTATGAAAACAGAATTGCAGCAGATAGTAAAGACAACCACAAGGCCTTCTATAATTATATAAAGAATTTCCACGGCAATAGCCAGATTTGCTCTGAGCTACTGCACAATGATACCTCCTATACCGAGCCAACAGATACTGCCTATATACTGGCTGACAGATTCAGTGCCAACTTTACCCCTCTCTCTCCCCCCAAAGGAATAATCACAATATCAAGTAGATTGTCAGACACCCAGTATTACTGCTGCACAGGTTAAGACAGCACTGTCCAAGGCCAAGAATACAGCTTCTATGGGACCTGACAATATCCCCGACTGTGTTCTACATGAACTACAGAGTGAGCTGGCACCTCACCTGTGTGCCCTGTTTAATCACAGCCTCACTTCAGGCTTTGTCCCTACCGAATGACGCACTGCTACAGTCATCCCTCTCCACAAGAGAGGAGCGACTACAGAATGCAGAGACTATCACCCCATTAGCCTGATGAGTCTGATATACAAAACAATGGAATGCATCATCATGGACTTAATAAATGTTTGTGGTTTTGCAAAGTGTTACCTTTTCCTAGAGGAACTGCAGTCTTGGAGTTAGTATGTTATAGCAGTGGTGTAGGAGGTATGAAGAGGTGAAGAACCCCTCAAAAACACTTTAAAAGTATTAACACTAAGATTTAACAGTCAGTGTATTGGCAGGTAATTACATTTTATTTTCTTCAGACTTGTGGAGCTTTCAACTACAGTATCTGGACTGTTGGGAATTATTTACAGCTAAGTCTAACAACTTACTATAATTCCTTTTGTATTAGAGGTATCTGTACTTGTCTTTGCTGAGGTCTTGGAATATCACTACATTCCTGTCAATACATGTGGATGGTTATGTATTTCTCTATATAGTTGCATGTGTGGGAGCCATCGTGTATTGAAGGTGCCATGTTCATGCAATACTATTAGAGTAGCACTACCAGTATGGTAAATCCTCTGCAGTGGCAGGGTTATAACTTTCATCTGGGTGGCAGAACTCAATAACTGTTGACACACCATTTCAAAGACAGCTCTGATATGCAGTATCACTGCCACTGAATTGTGTTATCCCTATTTTTCATGCTGGGTTGCTCATTTGCATTGTAGTACATGTCTGTCTTCTTGCTGTCAGTTGACATATCACTTTTACTGCCTCGATATGGCATTTTCCATTAGCTTATTTTAGGCATTTGTAGCCTTTATATTTTTCTAGACAGGCTCGACAAATGATTATTACTTTGTTACTTTGCCTTATTACTCATGATTAGTACTTTTTCAGAAAAATGCTCGTTCCAGTTAAACTGAACAGTTACCCTTTATAAAGAACAGCTTACGTTCCCGCCAATTCTTGGAATCAGAATCATAAATGGTTACAGTATAATACTGAGCAGCACATCCAGAAATGTAAAGTCAAGACATGACTCATCCAAACTGTGTAAGTCATCGAAAGACTACTGCATCTATGAATAGTTGTTCAACCTTTTAGCAAGTCGAATTTATAACATCAAAAGACATCAGAAATACATGTAACTTCTAAAGGTAAATGTATTGGTGGTTATCTGACCCCTGCAGCAGGGAGAACAGATATTAATTAATTAAACTTGTCCAAAAGAGGAAGAAAATAATGTGAACAAATGAGGGCTCTTTTTAGAACAACGTTCTATCTTGCTAAAAACATGTTTCATTATTGACCTCAGAGATGAGAGAAATTTATAGCAAGCAGCTGAGTGTCAACTATTGAAATCTGCTATAATGATAAATAAGCCCGGATATTTATGGAATTTATTTATAGCATAACCTGCATGAACATGTTTTAGTGGAAGCACAACAATTTGTCTTTATATAGGCAGATAATGTGATGGACGAATGCAGTACTGAAGAGGAGAAAACAAACATCTATTTCAGAAAATGTCACATCTTTTACTAAATCTGATTCTTAAACGTACTGATAAGGAATATGTGGGAAGTATCGTGCCAACATTACTAAACGCAGTGAAAATCCTGTGCAGATCCTACACTGGAGAGATGTTAATTTTTGGTTATATTTATTTTTTGTTTGCTTGATTTTTTTTTTTTTTTTTTTTTTTAACGGATAGATGTCATCTGTTCTGAATGCTCTTCAGAAAATACCCAAGGCAACAGGAAGATAAGTAACAATGTACAAATAAAGAAAAGTTAACACAGAATGAGATACAACCTCAAAGAGAGATTTCACAAGTCAATACAACAAAGTAATTGGCATGGAAATGCAATATTCATTGGTATATCTAGTAGAATGTTAGGTGGTGAAACACAATATATTTTTGCATTATATATATTGGGCTCTGAATACTGGTCTTCCAGTTATTTATCATGGACTTTCTAAAGAGGTCTGACATGTCAGCTTTTTACTTATTACTTAAGGTCAAGATTGCTGTAAAAAGCGAAGGAGTGATTTATTTTACTTTTTAATGGAAATGTCTGCATGAGTAAAGATAATTATCCTGAATTAAAGCAACTACAGGAAGAAGCTGTACTTAGTTTTTGGCTGTGTTTTTAAGTAAAGGAGTTCTGATGAAGTGAAAAAAGATATGGACTGAAAGAGACATCTATGTCACAGAAGTAATTTTAGAGATTACACATTCTGTCATTACTACTGTGAAAGGTAATTTTATCAATATGTGCATGCAGTTAAGTTTTCTGTGAATCCATTAAGTAAAAGGGTATATTTATTTTACTTTCACTCTGAGTAGGCATAGTTCAGCCTGCTGAGGACTGGAATCAGCTATCTGCATTCCTTCAAAAGAAAAAAAATAAAAACATGTTTTTAAGTGTTTTTTTTATTTTTTTTGGGGGGGTGCCCCTGCACCCTCTGATACACTCAAAAGATATATATACCAACTCCATGGTAGTTTCAGTTTAAAGAAGGGAGATATTACCCCTGAAAAGGGCATCACTGCCAGCACAACTCACCAATGGCGATTTCCTATGGAGGAGGTTTGATCGTCAGCGGGTTGAACTTCAGACAAATGATGCTTGAGAGTTCTCCTATAAGTTGCCCATTTGTTTTAACTATATATGTAAATGGGGATGCAGAACTGACTGTATGTAAAACTGAATATGAGGATAGGCAAAAATTATGTGGACTTTTCAGTAGCAGGTCGACCATTTTCATTTGCATTTGATAATGGAAGCCATTGATGTTGCCTTTCTTCTTCCATTCTAACAAATTGTATTAATGTCAGCTTGCTGAAGGTAATTTCAGTGAGTGCCATTTATTAAAAGAAAAATCACTGAAAATCAGATGCAGCAAATTTAAAAGTATGTTTTTGCAAGGGTAAGTCCTCTGCTTCCCACATGTGAGAAGATGCACCACACACCGCTCAGACTCGTGTACCAACTTCATGGCTACAAAACAGTAGGGAAAAGTACAAAATTCGTTAGCGCTGAAAGTGATTCAGTGATTTTAGTTCACATAAATACTAGTATCTGAAAGAACACTTACAAAGCTATCAAGCTCCCCATGAGTTGCTTGCATCATGGGATAATACATTCAGAGGATAGTATGGTTAATGTTAAGTCATTTTAGAGTTTGGAGAATAGAATATGTTATATGTTGACATGTATGAGTCTATAATTATAAACCTCGACAGCTTAGTTAAGCTTTTGCTTATCGATTTTTTTCTGTCATTATACGGATCAGAAGAGTGAGAAATCTAGCCAGACTAAACATTAGTTAAGGGGGAGGCAAAAAAGTTGATTAGGTTAGATAGAGGGTGTGATGAGATGACATAGCCCTGGCCCAGCTATCAAGGAGCCTCAATCCTCACCACTAACACCAGGGAGGTCATCTCATAGAAGAGAAAAGGATAACCAATAGATACAGTACAGTACAATTTCCCTTAAGTGCACACAGAGATCACTGTCAGTTTGGGGCTGGCTGCTCCCTTGCTCACCAGGTCCCCATAGGGTCCATGTCTCAGCCTAACTGGGAAAGGTAGAACCTCCAGTATCCTCTCTGTCCAACCAGTGCTTCGTGTCCCTGCCAAATAGCTGACACAACACACACACTTTGAGATAAGTATTTATACAACTTCACAGACACTCCTGGGAAAGGCTGACACAGATTATCCAGCTGTGCCCCTTTACCCAGACTATACAGTAGTAATTACTGCCATCACCCAGGTAATAATATCAGCTAATAAAAGGCTCTTAAAAGGGTGTCCCATTATTACTGTGCAATATTATTATCCAATGGTAGTATGACTAACAGTCAAGGCTTACTTTAGAGTGGCCTATTACAATAACCTCTATAAATATGCAATGTACTCTAGAGCATATCTCTACACAAATTAGCCACAGGTAGAAGGTTTTAAAAATATTTAATAATAAATAATTAAAACACAAGACAAAACTACTACACCACAGAGATATCTAAGAGTTCACAGATCACACAGAAACGTAAAATAATACAGTAGGACAGGTCTGATTTCAAAGAAAAATACCTAATTAATCTTTACTAACTTTAATTATTCCTACAAGAAATCACAGTGCTAAAACTTATATGTGAGCACAAGGCAGAGTGCTGAAGTAGATGTCCAAAGTCAAAATGCTTTCAGTCTCTTAAGAGAAATAGTATTTAAACATTATTAACAAACATGTTTGCTGGGTCCCTCCCCAAATTACATCATTTTTGACACTTATGTTTTCCCAGGCAAACAAACTGCATTATTTAGCAATCTAACACCTGCACAGAAACTTACAACAATAGAAGACATTTCACATATACATTCTAGCAGAAACCAGAGCAATAAAACACATTCCACATCTAAATGCTGGTCATAAACTTTAGCCTTAAAACAATGGCATGAAACCTTCATCCAGTCGCACTGGAACCGACTTGTAAAGCATTAAAGAGATTCATAAGATCTTTTCAGTTTCAAAAGGCACATTTGAAATGCTTGGCTTGGTTTTCCTTACAGCAGATTTCAATGTTGCAACAATCTTGAAGTTCACATTTTACAATGTTTTCTTACATTTAAAAACACATGCCTGTATTTTACATGTATTTATACAGGTGATAGAATTATGTATCAAATTCTTTTTGACTAGGCTGGCAGCCTTCGCCCATCTCTCCCCAATTGTCACAGAGGGTTATACATTAAAAGAAACAGATGCTGATTTAGAGAGCTGCTTTATGGTGACAAAGATGATGGCCTGCATTTTTGAGAAACTATTTGAAAAAATTCTTAAAAATAACCCTTTTCCAGAAAAAAAAGAAATCAGTGTATGAGACAGGCTAGATACAGGAAGTATTTTTCCCTGACCTGTATAATAGGCAACCTGCATAGAGCACAGAGGTGCCAGAAGCTGTTAAAGACTGGGGGGGGGGCGGAGGGTGACAGGGGCACTTAGTGATCTAAAAAGGGCAATTTTTTTTTACCTATTTACTACCACAACATAGGTTCACTTGGAGAACATTTTAAGCTTAGCCAATTTCCATTTTGGTGCTTGAATTAACATTTCCTGATTGGTCTTACCTATCTCTTGGCTGATAATTGTATATTAGCCCTCGTGAGAATACATGTGATCATACTATAGATAATTTGAGGGAACCCATGTAAAGAATGCAGAATTTAGGAACTGCCTCTATCCATTAGTGGCATAAGGGGCAATTCTGGAGTACATTTTCTATTACCCATCCTTAGATCCAAGTTGCATTTGAATATGGACAGGGATGAGCTTTGATTTACTTGAATGGATAGTCTGTTTTGGATATATATCCATCTCTCCACAACATTCAGTTTAGATACCTGGACTGAGTATTTCTGATGCTATTTGACTTGTTGATGTTCAGTAGGTCCATCTGTATTAGGTTGGAGGATGCCTTGTATGCCAGACATGTCACCTCTAAGCACTCTGTAGGATACTGAGTATAATAATAAATCTTTGAGGTGGTCCATACAAGACCTATCATTTAGGACTTGTATCCTTTTTGTAAGGTATCTCTGTGGGTATTCCAATTGCTGCGTGGGTCTGGACAGATACATCCCAAAGTGGGCATTATACAAAATGATTGACTTAATGAGGGCTTTGTAAAGGGAGGCAATAACATCTCTAGTTCTAGTCACAATCAATTTCTTTATAAGCTGTGCAATATAGCAAGACTTTCTTATGACTCTGGGCACATGTTGGTCAAAAGTTAGGTCACTGGTACACACGTTCCCAAATGCCAATCTACTGAGTCAGTTCTCAGGGGGCATTGTCAATTTGGCAGTTCCCTGGAGTAGATGACTTCTCAAAGGATATGATATTGTGTTTCTTGGAGTTTAGTTTCAATTCATGATTCTGGCACCAGTTATTGTTTGGGACAAACCTTCCTGCATGATGGTTGTCATTTTGGGATTCAATAACTGCTCCTAGCTTGCAGTCATCTCAAACTTAGTTGGCCAAAGCCCTTTTGTATTTCCTTTTACTTTTGAGATGTATATGCCAAACAGAAAAAGTCTCAGCACCGAACCCTGGGGGACTTCATTGGTGACTGGTCTCTTCCCCTATTTTGATCTCCTGCATCCTGTGAGCAAGTATACATGTATACGTTCTTTGATTCAATTTCCTGATTCTATTAACCAGGTTGTATTAAATTATATTCCTTGTATAATACAACACCACTTGTTAGAATGTGTTTTAAATTTGTAGTTTGGAACAGTCTTCTAATAAGCAATGAAACAAAATGTATGAACCAATAATGACAAAACTACCCATTTCAGAAAATTTCAACCATAAAAGGCCACTCAAACGTCTGTCATTACAATCCACCAATATCAGTTGTTATTGTTGTGTCTTTTTAGCTTTTCCCAGTTAGGGGTCGCCACAGCGGAACTCCGGTCCCGCTAATGATTGGCAGTAGATTTTTACATGCCGAGTTGCCAGCCCTGATGCACAACCTTCAACGAAGGTATGCCCATTCACGCATGTCTCCACACAGAAGATGCTCTAGCTGAGAATCGAACAAGACAACTTCTTACTGTGAGGCGACAACGCTACCGCAGCACCACCTCCACCAATATCAGTAAATATGCAAAATCTCTGCGAAGTAAGTCATATAAATAATTCCACATTAAAGGGGTCTGTAACTAATGAAGAGGTTGCTGCTAGCAAACAACTTTATATTTCATTGTTTCATCTACAAATAAAGTGCCTGTTGCCCTCGAAGAATAAATTGCCTATGCTACATTAAAAAATGATAAGCTTGTAATTTTGCAATTGGGAATGGATGGCAAACTGATAACAGAAAATAGTTACTAGGTAACTCCTCCAAAGGAGGACATTCATACGACTGCAATATCCACTCCCATTAAAGTACAACACTGTACAGTATCAGTAATGCATCTATATACTCTGAAAGTAGAACCCACAGCCTTCTGCATCAAAAGCAAGTATACTACCTGTTCTGCTACTAACAATGCAAACAACTTAGTGTAAGATGCAATAAACTTCTCTTCTCCTGCTCCTTGTAAAATCCACTTAACTATCAACTAAATCTCTCAATTTCACAGCATAAGAAATCTGGAAAAAGCCAAAATTTATTTAGTGGACAAAGGCCCAAAACCAGGGACACATTTTAAATATTGCTTGTATAATCTTAGAAAGTTGCTAAAATAAAGTGTTTTGTGTTACCATGTGTTTCCTGAAAAATAGGAAGACTGAAACTTAAAGAGCTATCATTATTTAGTGAATTAAGTTCTCACTGATTTGCCAGAAAAACACAAATTTTAAGAGGAAGAGACCAAAGTTATGAGCCAAATATTCTGTGAAAATCTGGACAGTGGAAAGCTAAACAACTCCCTGAATCACAAGTGGTGGTATGGGTAGAAAATTCAGGTTCTTGTTTGAGCCTGAGTAACACTAACCACCAGGTATACCTAACTGGAGCATTTTACACACAGACACACACACACACACACACACACACACACACACACACACACACACACACACACACACACACACACACACACGCACATGCACACATACACACACACGTATGCACACATACACACGGGAGCAGCATAACTCCTGTAAATAAAAGAAAGAAACTCTCCTTACCAGCATGACTCTGGCTGTGGCAGCACCAACGGAACAGCAGCAGCATAACTCCTGTAACACAGAGCAATAAGGGAATAAGAACAGCTAGGTTAGTTAGTTTAACTTCTCCGCGCAAATCCACATTAGCGTGAAAACTCCACTTCATTAATTTTTCCTGACAGGTCTTACAGCTGTAGAAGTGGAGGGGTTCCCCTCCCCCTGGCTCTATGGTTCTGTCACCCATGATAGAGCATTATATTTAATTTAAGGAAGATCCAGAGTTGTTGATGCAAAGATAAGACAGAATTTAGCTTAGTATGGCTCCTTACTGCACAATATATTGTATTAACTGTAAATAGTAAGAAAACCAGGACAGAGGTGCATTAGTGCCGTCTAGTTACCAGACTTTCTGAGCAAAGAAGGTATGATCATCAGCAACATCAACGCTTCTTTTAGGTACAGCAGTGTGTGAGATATCGCTCTGGAAAATTCCATGTAGAGAGTTACATAGTAATACATCTGTGCTGAAACACTCATTTGGCTTGTTACATACTATTTTTCTAAAATCCCTTGTAAAGGATGGAAGTCAGAACGTTCTTTGGGTTCATTCTTCTTTTCTTTGTGTTTTCCATTTACTATTAACAGTGCCTGAGGTGATGGTTACATTAAACAGATGTGATAGGGGTTTGAGTACAAAAGTGCCTACCATTTAAATCAGTACCTTATACAAATTATAGTCAGTAGTTGTGGCTTAATCTGTGAGTTTAGTAAGAACAGCTTTGGGCCTGGTAGCAATTACTTAAAAGTGAAATTTAGAGACGTTGTTGTTGTTGTTGTCTTTCGGCTTTTCCCGGTTAGGGGTCACTGCAGCGGAACTCCGGTCCGCTAATGATTGGCAGTAGATTTTTACATGCCGAGTTGCCGGCCCTGATGCACAATCTTCAACTAAGGTATGCCCATTCACGCATGTATCCACACAGAAGACGCTCTAGCTGAGAATCGAACAAGATGTCTTACTGCTTAGTTGTACATTATTTCTTGTGGCAGTGCTTTGATCAGTGTATTGGGCATGTAAAGGATTTGAAACTTTTGAGTAAATCAGTTTTAAATTAATCTGAAATGAACCTCAGGAGCTGTGCATTTTTTATTATTGATATCTATTTTTTAAAGCATCAATAGCCTCTTCTTGTTGGACTATCCCAGTAATATGTTTAACTCTGTCCAGTAAGTTTTAGGTTTACTTGGTGTCAAGATTTGTTTTGCTCTAAAGAATGTAATCTTGTGGTGTTTGTTCCTAGTTAGATGGCATAGGTGGAGAAAAGTCTCATGGTAAGATTATAGAATCAGTTTTGTTTCCAGAGAATCTGTTCTGTGTCTTTCATTTTAATAAAGATTAACCTCATTATCACCTAGCTTGATTAGAATATCATAACTTCTGACATCAGCAGATTTCCTATCTGGACAGCTTTTACCTGGGCTAAATTAATTCTTGAGAATGCAATTTTGCAGCCTACCTGTAAAATAAACATATATATCTTGAACTCTATAAGAATTGCAAAAAAACAAAACAAAATTAAAATATGGAAGTTCTTCATTACACACTCCTCTTCACAATGGTTATATTAATATGTCAATATGTCAGCCAGACATACTGGTGATTTATATTTCACAAGTAAT
This sequence comes from Protopterus annectens, assembly GCF_019279795.1. Lineage (NCBI taxonomy): Eukaryota > Metazoa > Chordata > Ceratodontiformes > Protopteridae > Protopterus > Protopterus annectens. Next base: position 1,134,262,400 of record NC_056739.1, read on the forward strand.
TAAATAATATGTAAATGTTATTATGCATATATAGATAACTATTAATATGTCTCTAATCACAGTAGATAGACCCAATCAGTGTGGCTTTTGTTTGTGCAGATGTGCCCAGGTATTCAATAACGCTTACACTGTGTACACCATTCTGAGCGAACAGACAACACAGTCATAACTCACACCTTCATCCTCCTAATTTTTAGTTTTCCTACTGATTTTCTTGCAGCTTTAAATATCGAGGGAAATGTATAAAGGTTACCACAAAGTGCAGGCTACATGTACACTTAGTGTAATCTTTCTGAGTGACTAGAAAGTACAAAAAATGTGGTAGGGATGTTCTTGAATGTAGATCATGTACACATAGTGTAGGTGTTAATGAATCTGGCCATATCATCTTTAATTTGCTTCAAAGGAATTTTGTAGATGTCACTCCATTTTTGAAATACTTACATTATTATGAATTTCATGCATATTTGAATACTTAATGGACAAATACATGTAAATATTTGCAAACCAGTGCACCACTATCAGTGCAACATTTTCCCATCATGATGTATGCTTTCATTTGAAACCACTGAGTACCATATTAATACCTTCTGGGTCAAGTTATTAATATAAATACATACTCACATATATATATATATATATATATATATATATATATATATATATATATATATATATACTCACTAATGCCACACAACAGTATCTACAATTAGTCTATTATAGCTCACTTTTCTCAGCTGTTGCAGCTTTCACTTTTTCTGACAAATTCATTAACATCCCTGTTTTAACATACAAGTTCCTTGTGCTTTAATAATCCCCAAAAAAATGTCATTAATTTTCTCTAGTAAGCCATTAAAACAGCTGCTATATGTTGTGACAAGAAATTACTGTGTAAACAGTTTAGTATGAAAGCCATACATGAGGTATGATGTATTTGAAGTAAATATGCATATTCATTTTAAGTTAATCTGCAATGAGCCTCAGAGTTGTATGTTTTTCTTATAATTTAAAGCATGAGAATGATTTTCTTATTGGACTGTTGCTGCAATACATTTAACTCTGTCCAGTAACTTTCAAAATTACTTTGTGTCAAGGTTTGTTTTGTTCCAAAGAATATGCCTTTTGCAGTGTTCATTCCTGGTTAGACGGCTTTAGATGGAGAGACGTCTGATGGTAAGATTATAGACTAAGTTTTATTTCCAGACACTTTGGTCCTTATCTCTCAATTTAATAAAGATTGAACTCATTGACAGCCCAGTTAAAATGAGTTTGTCTGATGCAAAACAGGGGATATGATACTAAACGGAAAGGGATAATTGCAACCAGCTAGGACAAAGGGTAGAGCCAGGATGCTTGAACTTGTGGGAGCCATCTCGGATAAATACAAGGAACACTACATACCTATCACTGATGTCAGAAGGGATGTCATAAGTATTTAGACTGTAGTAATATAAAGTATGGAAATTTGAAATTTGGCCTATAGGAATGGTTAAAGAACCATCTGGAATAATTGTGAAGGGAATAAATACTTGGACTAAATTTAAAAGAAAATGGTGTCTTTGTGAGAGTTTTAGAGTAGGAGATAAAAAACTTAGTTGGCTGGAGCTTTGTGAGAGAAAGGAAATGTTCCAAAATAAAGGGTTATATGAGATATATATAGCAAACATGAGGGAGAATGAGAGAATCACTAGTAAAACACAGATGGACACAGATCAAAACTTTGGGAGCCCTGCTGATCAGGGAAATAATGGGTGAGAAGAGCTGGAGGGACACATGTCTGGCACTGAAGATAGCCACAAAATCCAGAACATTTAGGACCTTCACATTGAAGTGCTTTCATAAATCTTTTTTACCCCTGATAAAGTATGTAAAATGTTCTCAAAGGTCAGTGAGAATTTCTGCAGATGTAACAGAAACTGTAAAGGGAAGAAGAAGCACATTGTTTGGAAATGTAGTTAGTTAAATAGCTATAAGAGAGAGAGAGATGTAAATGTGTTCTACCAAGAGTTAACTGGAACAGACAAAAAACGTTCATAAATAAATGTCTACTTAAGCTGGATAGCAGAGATTAAGTTAAGCACATGTCAAAGCCTTAGCAAGCCAATTTTTAATAATAGCAAAAAAAGGAGTCCCAAAAATGGAGCTACTGGCCTGAGTGAGTTAATCTACTAGGTTTGCCAAGTGGATCTAATTTCTTTAATTCTCCTTATAAGAGGAAATAATGGTTTTGCTTTTTGAATGGCTAATACTGGGTCTGTAAATGTCTGAAATTTGATGTCAGCATTGTTGGTATAATAGAATGTGAAATGTATTTCTGTAAGTTAAAAGTACAAGAGAGTGTCCTTGTTCTTTGAAATGAGCAATCTTTAACTATGAGAGAGGGCTGTTTTAGTTGTTTTAAATAGACAGTAAGATTAGATTGGACAGAGGCCACTAGTATAATGTGTTTTTTTAGTATCATACATTTTGTACAAGTTTTACCTAGAGCTACTAATTTACCTTTTTTTTTGGGGGGGGGGGCTTGAGAAAACGTTCCTCCACTGGAGGCAGAGTATATGAATGACATCATAACCCCCCACTTTATTCTTCCTACTCCTAAAATTCATAGTGCATGCCAGGTTTAGACCAATTTCTGTCTGACTCTGTTAGACCAGGTTACTGGAAAAGTTCCTTTCCCAGCAAACCTCAGTTAATTCATAAAAGTACTGTACTCTTGCAGATTTTAACTTGTTTTTCTCTAAATCAAATTACACAGACAATTGACCCTGTTCTTTCAGCAATGGACATAGGTTTATAGGTTTATAGGTAGGTACTAGGCTATTGACCCTAGGGCCTATATAAGCCTAGCCAAAGGTACCCTGGCTTTCGCCACCCAAGAAAATTATTTTCCTGTGCCACTGTCGAGCAGAGCCACAGAAGTGATCCCCAGGGTGAATTCCTATCTCCCATCCAATCATCAATATTTTTCTTGAAGAGCGCTAATGAGGAGCTTTGTTTGATATAGATAGGTAGTTTGTTCCAGAGTATGGGAAGTTTCTGGGACAGGAATCTATCCCTCCAGCATGTTCTGTTTATTGTGGTGACAAGGTTTAGGTCCCTAGACCGTGTAGCTCATAGGGATTGGGATTTCTTTAAGTGGAGCATGTCTAAAATCTTTGGGTTTGACATAGCTTTGTGTGTTAGGCAGAGATCGCCTCTGAGTAGGCGATATGCAATGGAGTAAAGCTGCAGTTTTTTGAGACGGTCTGCATAGGGAATCTGTTTGAGGCCAGTAAACCTCTTTGTGAGGTATTTCTGTGGCCTTTCCAGTTGTTGTAGATGTCTTGTGAGGTACATACCAAAAGGGACATTGTACTCTATAATGGGTCTAATGAGTGACGAGTAGAGGGGAACAATGACCTCTTTTTTCCTGGATGAGAAACCTTTTGTGATGAGGTGTGCCATGTAGAAGGATTTCCTGACTACTGTGGCAATGTGATTATCAAAGGAGAGACTACTGTCCACCTGTGTCCCAAGGTCTCTTATCACACTTTCAGTGTTAAGTAGACTACCGCCTATGTGGTAGTTCATGGGTACTGAGTTTTTACCAAAAGGGATGACAATGCACATTTTGGCATTGAGCTTGAGACCATGGCTTTGACACCAGGCATCTGTCTCAGTGAGGCCCTTTTGTAGGATGTCCACATCTTTTGGAGTTTTGATTATAGCTCCTAGTTTGCAGTCATCTGCGAACTTCATTAGCCAAAAACCTTCTGTGTTGGCCTGTACTTCAGAGAAGTAGATACCAAACAGGAGCGGGCCCAGGACTGAACCCTGTGGTACTCCACTTGTCACTGGTCTGAAGTTGGATTTGGAGTCTGCTACTTTCACAGTGTGGGTTCTGTCAGTGAGCCAGCTAGCAACCCATCCTGTGACATAGGGATTTATACCTGGTTTAGTGATTTTATCTATAATTCCAGAGTGGGGGATGGTGTTGAAAGCCTTGGCGAGATCTAGATAGGCTGTGTGAACCACCTTACCCTCATCTACGGCTTTGGTGAATGCTTCAAAGAAGTCTGTCAGGTTTAGGAGACATGATCTGCCTTTTGCAAACCCGAACTGGGTGGGGTCCTGAGTTTGGAAATTACCAATGTCATTGTTTATAAGTTCCATGATGATACGTTCCATAGCCTTGCAGACCAGGCTCGTTAGGCTAATGGGGCAGTAGTTTCCGGGGTCAGTGGTGGCTCCCCCTTTGTGGAGTGGGATAACTGTCACTGTGCGCCATTCAGTGGGCACATAGCCTGAGTAACATGGTACTTAGGTGGGGTGCCAGTTCGTTCTGTAGTTCATGTAGAACACAGCCTGGGATGTTGTCAGATCCCATGGATGCTGTGTTCTTGGCTTTGGATAGTGTGTTTTTTACCTGTGCAGCCATGATTACAGGAACTTTGCATTCTTCTGGTATAGAGATGGGCCCTTTAAGGGATGACAGCGGGGTAAAGTTAGCACTGAACCTATCTGCCAGGATGTTGGCAATATCAGTTGGTTCTGTATATTTAGTGCCATTGTGCTCTAACTCAGAGCAGATCTGAGTGTTGCCATTGAGGTTCTTGACATAGCTATATAATGCATTGTGGTTGTCTTTAGAGTCAGTGGCGATTTTGTTTTCATAACTAGCTTTGGAGGATTTTATGAGGGATCTCAGCTTCTTACTAGTTTAGTCACAGGTGCTCTGTTTGTTGATATGGCCAATACCTGACAATCTACCTTTGGATTCAACCCCCTTGAAAGACTTTGCTACATGTGTAGTTAAATGATACAGAACTTATCTTTCAGAAAGATAATTTCAAGTCAAATTAGTTTTGTCTTTGTCCTTTCCTGCTGTTCTAATCCCATATGCTTCCAGAGGCTCCATCCTTCGATCATTACTTTTTATCTATGTGCTAATTTTCTTCCTTCTCACCTTTTTTCCTTTAAGCTTATACATTGTGGTGCTAACCTTGACATAACTGGATCTTCTATCATCACTCCATTAAATCTGAAATACAAAATAAGGTTCATAAATTTCTAAACTGCCTTAATTAAAACCACCTGATACTGAACTTGAAAGACTGTGCTTTATCAAAACTGTTCAGGACTCCAGCAACTGCTCTTTTGTTTATCATTGGATTTAGTTTTGTTGCTGCTGAATTTATCACTGGTACCTAGTTTTTCTGTTTCTTTTTGACTTTTGCCTGCGGGTTCGGTGGACATGAACAGGCTTGGTCTTCCTTCTACCAGTTATGCTCCTGTGCCCACTTTAATATCTTTTGTGGACCTACTAAATATATCATCTAATCCATTACTTGCTGACTTGGATACTGTTACAGCAAATGATGGACAAACTACAAATCTTTTGGCTGAATATAAAAATAAAATTAAGGTGTTTGAACAAACCACGATGATGATCAAGTGAATACAATGGTAACGCCTGAGTTTCAATGTATACCTGCAGAAGAAAATTGTACCCAGAGGGCTCAGAATTCTAAAGATGCCTACTTATAGGGACAAATATCTGGATCTGTGTAAAAGATGGCAGCTTGTGAATCTGAGCTGCTCATTTAGGCATATGGAACTCATGAATGCCTATTTTGATACCATAGCAGCTGCACTACGTAATGATATTGAAACTATATACACCGAATTAGTGTCTGACATTGCTCTTAAAGCAAACTTCTACTTATTACAAGAATCTTTGGATAAAATTCTCTCCTTTGAAAAGTGACTCATTGAGATTAAAAAAAAAAACTTAAGCGTGACACAGAAGATTTTAAAATATGACCATGTTTTCACTTTGGCCCTATAGGACCACTCTAAACCGACTACTTGATCAACATACAGAAGTATCTGACTCTATGGCAGAACAAGAAGCTTTTGAACAACAGTGTGCACCAGCATTTGTGGATGCTAACAATGTAAGGGCTCTTGCTCCTCTGGATTTTTCTTTGTTAATACAGAATCTACTGCCACTAGCAATACTGAAGACGAGGAGATAAGATTGATGGAAGAATCAAAACAAAACAGATCATCGTCTGAGAACATGGAGGCAAACAAGGAATCAAATAAATCAGTAATTAATCTTTCTTCTTACATTTTAAGTGAAGATGAAGTATTTGTTTTATCTAAAGGTCTGTCTTATATACCTGCCTCTTATACTGACATATCACAAACGCTAATTGAGCTCAGATACTTCACAAGGAATTTAAATTTAAAAGTTATGTTTGGAATCAACATATTGAACAAAATATGCCAAAAAGTAGTAGTACTTTTGTACCTCCTAACCATCCTTTGATTTTAACATTTGAGAAACTGGTAGAAAAGGAGATATATGAGTTATATTCATCTGGCTTTAAAAATAGAAATGGAAATATCAATATGAATACCGCCAATATTTTTTATTTAAAACCTGAACATGCACAAGCCCTAGATGAACTCTTTCATAATAAAAACATTGTTATCAAAGGTGCTGACAAGGGCGGAGGTATTGTGGTCATAAACAGTAGCTTTTACTGTGATTTTATGTTCAAGCTACTGAATACCGATGAATCTGTGGCTATTAACTACAAGGATGTGTATGACACCATCAAACAAATTAATGAGCAACTTTTAAACCTGTATACATCAGAGCTTATTACTCCTGAATTATACCAATATTAAACTGTATCATCTCCTAAACACCTACTATCTATGGACTACAGAAAATTGATAGTCACTTACTAACCCCCCCCCCTTTTAGGCCAATAGTTTTGGCAAGAGGGTGGGTCACACGGCCAATTTCTAAGCATCTTGACTATATATTTAAACATCTGTTGGCTATGGATACCATCATCAAGGACACTTCAGATTTCTTGAGACAACTAGCACAATGGCCCATAGATAAGGACTTAAAGGAATGTCACTTTGTCACTATGGACGCGGTCTCTCTATTCACTGTAATACCAAAGAGCATAGGTATTCAACATATAAGCAAGTATTTAACTGAACACTATACTCAGAGAAAGCGTGATTGTATATGTGAATTACTTAGCTTAGTGTTGAAGTTGTTGTTCTTCTTTCAGCTTTTCCCGGTTAGGGGCCGCCACAGCGGAACTCCGGTCCGCTAATGATTGGCAGTAGATTTTTTACGGGTGCCAAGGTGCCAGCTTGACGTCCAACCTTCAGTGAAGGCACGCCCATTCTACGCATGTCTTTCGAATGCCACTCTACCATGGGGAGGACATGCAGACTCTGCACAGAAGGTGCTCCAGCCGAGAATCGAATGGGAGAACCTCTTGCTGTGAGGCAACAATGCTACCGCTGTACCACCGCAGCTTAGATTAGTGTTGAAGAATAACATATATTTGTTTCAGAACAAACTTTTTAAGCAAAACACCGGTGTTGCCATGGGCACACTAGTTGCAGATAGCTATGCAAACATTGTGATGTATTATTGCGAGAAGAGGTATGTATTGACTGACAATCCTTATAAAAATAATGTCATCTTCTACAAATGTTTTGTAGATGATGTCTTTTTGATATGGAAAGGGGATGACTCTGACTTTATTTTGTTCTTAGAACACAGCTCAAAAAGCCCCAACTTCTTAAAATTTAAAAGTGAGAAGTTCAATGAAGAGGTACACTTTTTGGACTTTAATCAAGGATGACAGTGGTAAAATAGACACAACACTATACAAAAAACAATTAAATGCAACACACACCTACTTGTAACAAGTATGAACTCCCCCATTTGCTCTTAATAACATTGTAAAAAACCAAACGTTGAGGATAGCAACCTTAAATACTTATAATCTTAACAATTAAAGAATATCAAACATGCCTTCAAGGAAAGGGTTTATAATACCAGCATCTTAGAAACTATTAAAAATTAGGTCGTAGCCCAAAGGGATATTGAGTTCCAGCCAACTTTCTGGGCACATTCACCTTTAGTGAAAGATGAAACTCAGATTAGTAATACTTTTAGATGCAATCTGACCTATAATAGGGACAACTCTGCAGTTAAGTTACTCTGTTATTAAGAAATACTGGTCCACACTTAAAGACGTTCCAAAACTAGACACAATATCAAAAGACAGACCATTATTTAGTTACAGAAGGTGCAATAATTTAAAGAATAAGCTGTATTATAAAGACCAGCCAAAGACTGTGAATATGTTCCAGAGCAAAAATGTCTCACATATAAATGTAATAATTGCATTTACTGCAATTATATATACACAGACAAGAGTATTATTCACACTGTTAGTGACAAGGAATTTTTTCTCAGATCCTATGGAAATTGTACTATCTCTAATGTTGTATATTTTGCCAAATGTATTCAATGTCCATCGTATTATGTGGGTAAATCCAATCAAAAATTAAAGGAAAGAATATGTAACCACTTTCTGATATCAGGACACATATTTCAACCGACACACATAGTAAAAATATTCTTGAAACTGATCTCGCACATAGTTTTAACTTTATGATCTTACATATAGTTTTTAAGTCAATAACAGGAGGTGACATTAAGCATCAAACTGAAATAGAGGAATTGAAATGGATACTGCATCTCAAAGCACACAGCCTTCCTGACTTGAATGGGTTTTGTTAGCATAAAACCCTATTTAAGGGAACTTCAAAAGAAAGTACATTAATAATGTTTTTTATTAGTTACATATAGTTACATTTATTGTACTTTATTGTATTTGGTTTTTTTTTATTGTAGTATGTGATTTTCTTACATTTTATATCATGTGACTTAAGTGTCGCAGTCTTACTTATGCAATTTTTTTCTATACTTTTACATATCATGTGACTTAACTGTCGTGATTTTATTCATGCAACTAAGTTTTACTAATTTAAGATATATATTATGCGCAGGGTCGGTGTTAGCATTTTGGGGGCCCCCAGCAGATGTCAAGTTGGGGGCCCCTAGGCACTTCCAGTCTACGTATCATCCTGTCACTGATAACCCTCCTAAGCAACCTTTAAGTTCATGCTGCAAACTTTTAGGAGGAGTTAATCACAGACTGACCTGTAGCTGCAGTGCTCTTAATTACAGTAGGCCTATGTATCACACTATGTTGGCCCATCTCACAAATGGTCATTTAAAGTTAATGGCATTTAGTTGCACCGATACATTGCAGCAATTCTATGTACAGGTCTGGACTTTGTGAAATGGTTCTCTAGGTCTAATGTGCAGGTCTGAACTTTGTGAAATGGTTTCCCTAGGCCTAATGTACAGGTCTGGACTTTGTGAAATGGTACCCTAGGCCTACTGTTTCAACACACACACACACACACACACACACACACACACACACACACACACACACACACACACACACACACACACACACACACACACACACACACACACACACGCACACACGCACACACGCACACACGCACACACACACACACACACACACACACACACAGGTCTTCCCCTGTTTTCCCCCCATCTTGGGCTCCCTATATAATGCACATTAAGTTTGTCTTCCTTTTCTCACATTTTGCTTTACTCTTCAGCTTTTTTGAGAAGCCATAACTTCCTATATCCTCTGAAGTGCATTTTTTTTCTTTTTACACAGCCTTTTCATCCAATGATGTCTTGAACAGAAATTTTGATTAAGGAAAGAAATCGTGTTGCTGTTCAGCTTTAGTTTTCCTTGCATCCTTTTAACACACTTTTCCTGACCAAGTAAGCATAGTAATAACCATTTAGGAAATAATTGAGTTAAGTTAGACCCCCAGAAGCATTGGGTTATGCATGTTCTGAAATACATTTAGAGCATTTTATCACCCAATGGTGGCCAAAACAAAATCATTAGTAAGAAAATAATTTCAGTTTTATTTTTTTTTCTTTCAATGAAGACATAAGTTGTATCAAAGGCCTAATGGTCAAAGATAACAACACAGTAACTCGCAATAAACTAATTGTTGTCTGGATACACAAGTCTTATCTTAGAACTGCCTGCCTCCCTAATCCCCCCAAAAGACTGCCTATGCATCCCTCTGGTGTCAGACTGGGATGAAAGCAAAGGTTCAAATTTCTACAGTCATGTATTTCAAATGACTGCTGACATACATATACATAGGTCCCTCCTCGTTCCTCAACCCGAACTGTCAAAGGCAGCTACCTGCATACATATTTGGTGTGATTGTGAGGAAAGTGAAAAAAAAATAACAATTACACTAATGTGTTCTACTTTGTTGTTCCTAGACAGTACACTACCCCCTTACAAACTATAGTAACCTCAAGTCTGTGAGAAAAATAAAAGAAACAATGACCACACTGTCCTCAGCCCAAACACAAACTATAATGACCGCATGTGCACACATCTAAGGTTTGACTGTGATGACAATTAAAGAAGTAATGAACGACCCCCCCCCCAAACACACACACATACACACACATCTGAGCAGTGCGGGTTTTAGAATGGGTGCAGTTAAGAGCAGAGGCCATTATCAGCTCTACCCTAACAGGGTCATATCACACCCCTGTTCAGGTTAAGGAACGTAATCAGAAAATTAATACATTTTCCTCCTAATTTTCCCCAACCAGCAACAACTTTTGTGGGACCCCCACAGTCAAGGATGATTAAGGGAGCCCCATATATCCAGATATATAGTGTGGGGCCCCCCAGAATCTTATCTAAATGTCTGAATGTTCTGTGATATATTTTATTCATTACTTTTAAAATATAATTACTTATTAGCTACATTTTTTTTACTGATAGCCAAAAGAATAATGTCTGTATTCCAGCATTAGTGGGTGTGTGCACAGATAAAAATCACTGATATCTTACACACACACACACACACACACACACACACACACACACACACACACACACACACACACACACATGCACGTGCGTGCACACACACACATGCACGTGCGTGCACAGACATAAGCATAAGCCATAGCAATACCAGTTTTGTACTTATTTCAGCAAATTGCAATACACTGTACAATACTGGTACTAGCACAACATGATCAGTAATTGCGATTTAGCAGTCGTCAAACAGCAGCAGGGTAAGTCACTTTTATTTACTTTCCCTGACTTTTCTCATAGTTTTGCTGTATCCTTTATAAAAAGTTTGATTTGCTTGTAAATCATTCAGAATTACAGGCAGTCAATAAAATCAGACATTAGACTTTTATACATATTGTCCAAATAAATAAATGAAAGCTGATGCAAAAGGCATTATACTATTAACTTTTTAATTTAATTAGAGGAATATTTAGAACTTGTTCATGATTTTGAGCCTTTATTCTGCTATTATAGACATTGCACTGAATTCTTCTGCAAATAAGTTGAAAGTTTTAGTAGCTGGTGTTGTCAGTGTTTATAAAATTCCCTGAAAGAGAAAACCATCCCTTAAGATTAGAAGCATCAACTTTTCTTAAAATCCAAAGTTTGCTCCGATCTCAGTCACTCTGGACTGCTGATCTCTCTAGTGCTTACCGTGTTCATGTTCATTATCAGCTTTATCCTAACGGTCATTTTACGGACCTGTTCACAGTAAAGAGCACAATCAGGAAATTAATAAATTTTTTTCTCCTCATTTTTCTCCAACCAGCAGCAATTTCTGTGGGGCCCCCACACACAGTCAAGGATGATTAAGGGGGCCCCTTTGCACCCACGGGTATTGCAAGTACCTAAAGTTGGCTATGCTGTTAGTTTTAGGGGACTGAATGTCCACTAACAGAGTTTAAATAAGCCAGGGGTAATATGTCAGGGATAAAATATTTAATGGAATTGTGAAGCCTGTTGCTTGACACAAACACTATTACTATAACCGAAGATATCTTTCAGTTTTAAAGGAGATATAAATAGAAGTTATTACCCATCTGGTTTATTAAGTACACAAAATTGGCTGTACAAGCTTTTGTTGGTTTGACAGACATGTTACAAAATCTCAAGGTAAGACAACTTGCTGTGGTTGGAGGCCCCCTAGGAACAGGGGGCCCCCAGCAATCGCAGGGTTTGCTGGTGCCTAAAGCTGGCTATGATTATGCAGCATTCACTATTTACCTGAAGAAGCCTGGAGGCAAAAGTGTTTTTAACACTCATGTTTTATTGCTTTCTATGTGGATTCTACATTATTAAAGATTATGATTTATCAAATTGTTTGTGGCTCCAGCAATTACTCTTTTGTTTATCATTGGCTTTAGTTTTGTTGCTGCTGGATTTATGACTGGTACTTAGTTTTTCTGTTTCTTTTTAAGCTTTCAAAATTCCTGACAAAAGAGCAAAAGCAGTCACTGGGAAAGATATGTTACAAATGCAAATAAAATACAGTCTCTCCTGAAGACCAAGTGATTCAGCTAGAAATCTATATAACCTTCAGATGCTCTCTGATCTGATGAGTAGATTTATTCTTCTGACCTGTGTGGTGTGAACGATTTGAGACGTACCTCAGACTATATGAAGAGAGATGTGACTGAGCTATAAGATTATGTGTCCCAGGCAGGTATGTCCCTAGCCTTAAGCAGCATTCTACCTTCACCTAGGATGATCCCACAATACAAACAAAAAATGATTGACTTCAACAATTGGCTTAGCTATTGGTGTCACTCCAGGGGGATCCATACCTGTCAGCCTGGGATGACATGGTCGACAGACCTCGATGCTTTGTCAGAGACAGTTTTCATCTATCACCTCTAGGATTTTGGTTACTGGCTAAGGCACTTGCTTCCCCCATAGTGCCTTTTTTAGACATTGTCACAAGAACAAAATTCCTTATATAAAAATATCCTCAAAAAACAACCTTAAGATTATGCTGCTAAACGCTAGGAGTCTAAACTTGAAACTGCACTTACTGGAAGCAGTTCTCACTTTGGAAGATGCTGACATCAGTGCAGTCACAGAATCCTGGTTTAAGGCTGCAGAAACACCCTGGCCATACTGGGTTATAATGCCTTACACACGTTCAGACCAATAACTTGAAATGGGAGCTCTAAATGAGCTGGAATATCAATATTCATCAAAGATAATTACACCTCTCAAATGGTTAAACAAAACGATTCCCTTGAATTACTTCAGGTGCAAGTGACTGTAGGGAAGACCCCACTCCAAGTTATAGTTAGCTATAGGACACCGTCTATGAACCAGGATACCCACATTGCCTACTTGGATCTTTTTGAATTGCTCAAGACACAACCAAACACCCTGGTTATGGGTGATTACCCATACATAGTTTGGGCAAAATATACACACACAAGCACACTTGCTCAAGATTCTTGGACTTTGTTAACTTCAGTGGCTTGGATCAGTTGGTTGACACCCCCACAAGGGGCCCAAACATTCTGGATCTAGTCCTCACTAACATGGGAGATTGCTGCACCATCCCAAGGGTGCAGCCCTCACTGGTAAAGTCTAATCATAAATCAGTTTTGTTAGAAGTAACATGAAGATCTGCCCCCCCCCCCAGCAGTAACTAGACTAAAAAAATCTCCAAAGCCAATTATAGCCTATTATGTGATGACATTAATAGCCTCATAGCCCCTGCCCCCACTGATGACAAGGACACCTATACTGGGACATATAACAATACCTTCTATAAACATCTATACAATTGTATTGACTCAGCAGTACCTGATAGGATCGAAGTAAGATCCTCTTAAAAGAACAAACCTGCCTGGTGGACACCCTGACATAAAGAGGTTATACTATAAGAGAAAGAAATTGTTGTCTAAGAGCAGGAAGGAATGGTCTCCAGCTTGGAAAGACTCCCTCTTTAGCTTTAAACAAGCAAATTAGATACCTTGTGAAGTGTTCTGTAGCTAACTATGAATCCAAATTAGCTACCCTGGCTAAGGAAAACCACAAAGCTTTCTTTAGCTACATCCAAAACCTTAAAGGAAAAATCCAGATCTGCACAGAACTTGTTGTTAATGGCACCACATACACAGAACCCATGGAAATAGGCCTATTCTACTAACTACTACAGTAACTGCCATTGCCTGTTTGTACTCTTTTACCCCAGTACCTGCAGACTCACCTATATTGTAATGTTCTTATAGGTTTTAATCTGTTCATATAGCTACTTTCATATCTACATGTATTATTGGACTCAAAGCTTGGTTTACTCTTAAATATTATTTGTATTTGTAATCATTTCTGGTTTTGGAGCTTTGCTTCCAGGGCCTTCACTGAGAAAGGGCTCATGTTGAGTTGGACATACCCAGTCAACAAATGTCAAAATAAAAAAAAATAAAAATAAATAAAATATAGACCTATAGCTAACCTATCTCCTGTATCTAAAGCTGTTGAAAAATGTATCCATTCTCAGTTTCTCAACTACCTTAGCAACAATAATCTTTTTTTCTCAAATTTAACATGGTTTCCATTCCCACCATAGCACAAACACTGCCTTCTCAGTTTTACTAACATCATAAACTTTTATAAAGATACAGGGAGCCTTGTCTCTTCTCTTTTCTTAGACCTAGCTAAAGCTTTTGTTACACATTCTCATAAAAAGTTAATAACCAAACTCATCTTTAGGACTTTATCACTCATCCCTCTTATGATTCAGAGTTGCCTATCAAATAAGTAACAAGCTGCAATTTGCAAAACAAATACTCAACATTTCTCCCCATCTATGCTGGTTTTCCTCAAGGATCAATCCTAGGACCATTACTGTTTAACATTTTTATAAATGATCTCCACACTAAAACCAAGCATGCCAGCATAGTGCAGTATGCAGATGACTGTACCCATATCTTCTCAGCTCCTAATATACTGTTCCTTTGACAGGTCACTCAAGAGTCCTTCTTATATGTTGAGTCATGGGTACACACCTTCAACCTAGTCCTAAATGCAAACAAAGCCAGGTTAATGCTA